>NW_011888891.1:2083347-2090073 GCF_000151845.1 Pteropus vampyrus | reverse complement strand
AAAAAAAGGGATAGACAGGAAGTGATGGCTGTATAGAGGTAAAGAAGGAGAAAAAAATATTAAAGTCTTAAACCAGGGACAAGGACAGAAGCCTGACAGTAGTGTTGGGAGGAGCTGCTGGAGGAGGAAGGAAGGCGATGATGACAGGCTGCTATGCTCATAAAGGCTAGGATAGCAGAGAGGTCATTCTTGGTTGGGAAGCTATGTTTCCACTGGTGTAGAAGCAGAAACATGAGCAATATGTCTATAGAACGAAGAAACACCTAGGCCAGCCTGAGAGGAGCTTCCTGGAGACAACTGTGGTTTTAAGAAAGAGCACAGCACATGGAATCAGGCATATCTGCTTCTGAATCCTGGCTCTGCTTTTGTGAGCTGTGTGATCTTGGACAATTTACTTAACCTTCTGGGCTTCAGTTTCCTCCTCTATAAACTGAGATAAACAATAGGTTGTTAAACAGAAGTAATTCTTTTTTGTTGATTCTTTAAGATTATTTCTCATACTCATCTTGAGCCATTCCTGGGATCACAAGGGAAATCATTTCTTAATCCGCTCTCCTTGGGCCCATCTGTAAAACAAGGATAATATTGTTTACATCTGTGGTTCTTCAATGTTACCTATGCATCAAAATCAACTAGGGAATATTTTTAAAATACAGATTTCTGAGCCTTCATCCAAAAATTTCTGATTCAGTACTTCTGGGCTAGAATTCATCAATATCTTTCCAATTGAGAACCACTAATCTATATCACAAGGTGCAGAGGCAATTGAACAAGACAGTAGTTACCCACATAGCACAGTTTCTGGCACATGGTGCTCACCTAATAAGTGGTGCTGTTTGAGATGGTGAGATGGTAATGGGGTGAGTAGTGGGAGTGGAATGGAGTCGTAGTGAGTGATGGTGATGGAGGGTGGACCGTGCTAGTGGAGGTGGTGAGTGGTGGAAGTGTTTGTGTTATATGAAATTATATAACTAGTGGAAACCAGGTCCTTGGAGATCCCTAATTCAACAAGCACATTTAGACTTTCTCTGGTAGAACGTGAGGAGACAGTGAATGAGAAGCTTCCAATGGGAACAAACATTCATTCTTGTTTCCATTAGGGATTTCTTCCTGGATCAAATCAAAGCAGAGGCAGCTCTTTGGAAATCAATGTCTCCTGTCCTCTGAGGTAAAAGAAATAAAACTGTAAGCACAAACTATAAAACTGTACTATGACTTGCAAAATAGATCAATTGTATGAAACTATGTCTTTTAACACAAACTAAATCAAAATATTTTAACACCAGCTCATATAGACTCATAGGCTCAATAATAAGAACACAGAGAAAATAATTTAACAGTAATTTCATATGAACTCAAGTTCCAGAGGCAAGACCACTGACTATTCCAGCAATTCACTTGGTTTACAAATTCTGATCAATCCGTGCTCAGATCTCACTAACTTCTCCCCTAAAACTACTGTATCACAAAAGCCCACTAACTTTCCCATTTTGTGCCGCTACTGAGATTATGTCAAGATGCTGCTGCCCCCTGCTCAGCATGTTTAATAAACCCAGTTTTGCATAATCACTAGGTCTCCTAGGGGTCTTTGTAAGCGGCTTCAACAAGGAAGATAAGCACGCATGGCCCTTTGCTCTTAGAATGTTAGCTTGTTTTATTGAAACAGCCTGTCCAGTGTCTAGACTCACTGAATATAGAAAATGGGGACAAGCTTCAAAGGGGACTACATAGAGATTCTAAATATACATGTCTTCATTCCTCACCAACTCTCTATGAAGTTAAGTTAAGTATCCTCCCCATTTTACATATGAGAAAACCAAGGCACAGGAATAAATAACTTGCCCAGGATTATACAGTCTGATTTTAGAACCTGTACTCTTAACCACTATTCATTGCTGCCACCTGAGATGCTGGATCTTTACTCCAGAAAATCTGGATGATCAAAAGTGGTTCGAGTAAGAAGTGGTGGTGTTAAAAACCACAGATAACAGAAAGAATCTAAGGCCTCAGATGAAACAGAGGAAGTAGAAGGTCACCTCCTATATTGATTTTCTAGAACTGCCATAAGAAACTTGTGGCTATGACAACAGACATTTATTATTTCACAGTTCTGGAGGTCTCAAATCAAAGTGTCAGCAGGTCCATGCTTCCTCTGAAGGCTCTAGAAGAAAATCCCTCCCTGCCTCTTGCAGCTTCTGATGGCTCCAAGTACTCCTGGGCTTATGGTAGCATCCCTTTACTTTCTACTCCTAACTTCACATGACCTTCTCTTATGTGTCTGTGTCTCAAATCTCTCTCTCCTTTCTCTTGCAAGAATACTTGTCATTGGATTTAGGGCCCACCCTAAATCCAGGATGATCTCATCTTGAGATCCTTAATTGCAAAGACAATTTTTCCAAATAAGGTCAAATTCACAGGTGCCAGGGGTTAGAACATGAACAAATTTTTGGGGGTCCGCCATTCACTGTGAGATTAGGAGATGTAGTTCCCGTAATCTGTGAGATTAGGAGATGTAGTTCCTGTAATCTGTATAAACCTAGGTCTAAATATACCCTGATCTCATCTTGAGAAGTCATTTTATTCTTTCTTGCAGAGTTCCTTAATTTTACCTACTAAGAAAAATTTCCAAGTTACCACCAGCTAAAAGCAAACAAACAAACAAATGCAAAGCCTTTATCTTTTCTAGAAAACCTTGAAACTTAACAGAGGCCAGCACATTGAAAGGAAACAACACATTTTCTCATTTTGAAAGCCCTTCTCCCCTTCCACCTGCCTGGGAATTCTCCATCAAACCCAATATCACTCTTCTAGGCTTCCTTTAAACCACCCTCTTATCCACCCCTACTTGCAACCCCACAGAGATACAGTTAGCTTTCTGTTGACCTTTACTAATTAGCTGTGTGACTTCAGGCTGCTTGCTTCAACTCTAAACTTGTTTCTTCCTAGGTATGTGGGTGTGAAGGGGAAGGCAGATAGTTTTGAGATGGGACATCCCTTGTAAAACTCTTAATCTTTTTAGTAAACCTAGTTAAGTTTTCTTCCTTTCTTAAGGAAAAAGGCCCTCTTCCTCAAATCCTGATAATTACCCCAAAACTGGTGACTCAGATCCTCTGGCTGTGGATAAGGGTCATCAACCCATTGTTAGCAAAAATGATATTAAGCCAGACAGGGCCCTTAGAGTCTGAGAGGGGAGGGGACATTAGGCCAAAGGGTTTTTTTTACTCTTTAAGAAATATATTAACCAAGCCTGTTTCCCTTTACTCACTTAATAGGCAAATCAATAATAGAAATTAATAGATATATGATTTAAATAATAAGTTTGTATCTTCTTTTCCTTGTCTAGGGACTTAGGTGGCACTTCAGCAGGAATCCCAAGACCACACCCTGACTAAGGCCGAAAGAGAAAGAGCTCCAGGAAACCCCTGTAGGCAGGGACTAAGGCCATTCTCAGCAGGAAGCATATATGGAAGAAGAGACCTCCTGTTCCTCAACATCCATGCCAATAAGAAGGGAGTTCATGACTCTTAGAAAGATTCAGGCAGGAAAGTTAGGGGTTTCGGGTCTTCTCTCCTCAGTCCAAGCCTAGTTTGTCCTATTCTCCTGCCTTGAAAGGGCTCTCTCCTCAGCTGATCTTACTCAACTTTTCAACCAAAAGTCTTTGCTACCTCCAGGCAGGACTCTTCACTTATTCCCGATCCCAGAGTTCTTCTCTCCCCTCTGAAGGAGATAGAGCAGAATTCTTTACTCTTTTTATTCAGCTCCTGTTTCCTCACCAATAATTAACCTTGTTGTTATTTAATTAAGATACATAGAGGACTCCAGCATTCTTAACAAACTTCCACAAAAGCTTGGCTCCAAATAGTAACATTTGGAATTCATCACATTCCATTACCAGACAGGCAGTGAGTATGATGAGAAAGAACTTGCTGTAGGGTTTCTACACCTTCCTTGTTAGAGATGACAGATGGTTCCCAACCAAAAATAAATACCAGGCACACTTGATAAAAAAAAATGTATACACCAAACCAAAAAGAGATGGAGAGCAAATTGACAATTGTTACTACCATAGCTTGTAATTTGCATTCAAAGGCACTGGTTGTGTACACTCAGGTCACATCATCATGCCATACATAATAAAATCTATAATTAATTGGAAAAAAGGCAGACAAACCAGTACATATTTGGTACTTTTTTCCACTCGACATTAATTTCAAACACCAGACTGTTTGAAACCAATCACGTGGTAACCCTGCTGCCTACCGGGTCATAGGGCCAAAACATAGCCAGTTTGAGATCTTGAAGAACAAGTCAAGGGGCAAGGTGAGCACTGTGGATTTCAGCGGATCGATTGTTTCAAATACTGTCATCCTATGACTACCTTCCTTACCTCCCTCATGGGCTGGCTTTGAAACTTCCTCAATGGCCTGTCACCTTGGTCTTCACCAGAGTGTTGACAATGCTTTATTTTCCAAACGTTTTCAGAGGAACAACTGTGTCACTCCCACCCCAGCTGAAGGACTGTGAGCTGCAGAGCCAGCCCTAAGGGATCCTCCCAGCCCACTGCCACTCTGCTCAGAAGCTCGACTAGCAGGGTAACCTTAGGGACACCATAGGGCCATTCTCCCCCAAAAGATTTTATCATTTGGGAGGGGGAAGAGGGAAGGTAGATGGAGTAAAGGGTGTCAAATATGTGGTGACAGAAAGAAATTTAACTATGGGAAATGAACACAATGTAAATATATATATGCCTTACTGTTAAAGTATACAGCTAAAACTTATTGGATTTCGTTAACCAATGTCACCATAAAAAAAAATAAATATAAAAAAAAGATTTCATCAGTTGATAGGAAGCAGAAAAATATCAAATAGGGGGGGAAAAATCAAGTGAGTTGTTCTGTTATAAGCCTGCCCTAGGGAGTTTCTACAAGCCATTATTTTGAGGCTAGAAACAATCTTTTTCCCAAGGGTGCCTAGTTTTCACGAATACTAAAAGGCCAAAAAAAAAAATACTCCATTTCAGAGCTTCTAATAACTCCTGAAGAGGCTGGAGTTCTCTCCAGTGGTGCAATTCCTCTGTATATGATAAAAGATTATAACCTGATAGCAGAGAAGAGGGAGAGGGGTAAAATCTCAGAACTGATACAGGACAGGGAAAATTTCCCCAAGTTAGTAGGGGGAGAACAAGCCCTATACTGAGAGAAGAAGAGGTGTAGAAAGAATTCAACACACACACCAAAGTTCGAGTCAAAAGGAAAGTTTATTAGAAAAGGGATAACACTCCATAGACACAGTATGGTCTCCTCTCAGAGACAGAGTAAAGGCACAGAGAGGGACCTTGAGTGCTCAGGGAATTCAGTTTATATGTCATTCTTTAGTTCCCATTTCCTCTGATATGGACATACCGTAAGGAAGGGGAAGAGTATGTAGCATGAAAAGGCAAGAATATGTAGAGCGAAGGCCCTGCTGGCAGTTCCCAGCCTTAAATCCTCAGGTTCCCCTTGGTTTCAGCCATAGGGAATGACTCTGTGGTTCCTGTTTCCCCTTCACAGGTGTGAGGAATGTACTGTAAGCAATCCCAGTAGAAATCTTCCTTTGTTCCGCAGGTGTCCTCTTGGCCTGGGTGCAGGGCTGATCAGCATATTGCAGTCTCTGATTGTGGCTTAACATTTTTAATTCTCTTGCCTCTTCCTTGCATTAGAACCACACTACTAGGAAGTAAAGATGTTAGTAGTCACCACCTCAAAAGCCCAGATAGCTCCAGACTGGTCAGATTTCCATTCATTCATTCTTTCATTCAGCAGTTAGGGGTTCAGCAGCCTTTGCTCTATTTAAACTATTTTAATTAAGGAAAAAATAAGCAAATTTCTGATCACAAAATATCTGATAAGTTTTCTCAGAGACACACAGGTCGAGGTGTTGAACATACACAGAGAAGGAGGAAGATGTAAAATCCAAGTCATGTCTAAACTGAAAATGAATGAAGAGAAAGAACTGGCCAGGAGAAGTGGTATGGATGAATGTTCCAGACAACTTGCTCAAAAGCCTGGGAGTGACAAAGAAAGTCGCCATGTTCTACAACATTGAAAAGAAGTTCAATTTGACTAGAACAGAAAGGTTGGGGGTGATAGTGAGATGTGACTGGAAAAGGAGGCAGCAGCTAGGAGGTGGTTTATAGGTGCTTTAAGGAGACTAGGTATTCTCTCAAAGGTATCTGGATAGTCTTAAGCGGAAGAAGAGGAACAAAATGGAGATGGAGAACAAATGACATAATCAGATCTGCAATTTAGATCATTTTTCTTAGAAGCAGTACCTTGACCTTGGGCTCTTTGTTATCTTTGACACACTCAGCACTACTGTCATGGAAATTGGTAAATAAATAAATAAATAAATAAATAAAACTTTTAAAAAAAATAAGCAGGAGGTAGGAGTTTAAGATGGGAGAAGCCCCTTAATATGGCTGAGTATTATTATGGGAAGTCAGCTTAAGACCTGCAGGGTCCAAGATTCCCTAGAATCTACCTCTGAAGGTATTCCCCTTCCTTCCTCCAATGCCAGAGAAAGGCCAAGCCATCAGCCTTCCCTGAAGAGAAACGGCAATGCTGAATGCAGACCAGGCTCCCTCTTCATTGCCCGTAGGCTGAGGCTATGTGAAACTTTTCACTGTTTTCCAGCCAACAAAACCCCATCAGACAAGATTGAGTCTCTGTGTATAAAAGATGACAAGAG
>NW_011888891.1:2082972-2083297 GCF_000151845.1 Pteropus vampyrus | reverse complement strand
TTAAAAAAAATAAGCAGGAGGTAGGAGTTTAAGATGGGAGAAGCCCCTTAATATGGCTGAGTATTATTATGGGAAGTCAGCTGAAGGCCTGCAGGGTCCAAGATTCCCTAGAATCTACCTCTGAAGGTATTCCCCTTCCTTCCTCCAATGCCAGAGAAAGGCCAAGCCATCAGTCTTCCCTGAAGAGAAACGGCAATGCTGAATGCAGACCAGGCTCCCTCTTCATTGCTCGTAGGCTGAGGCTATGTGAAACTTTTCACTGTTTTCCAGCCAACAAAACCCCATCAGACAAGATTGAGTCTCTGTGTATAAAAGATGACAAGAG
>NW_011888891.1:2077190-2081672 GCF_000151845.1 Pteropus vampyrus | reverse complement strand
CGTAGGCTGAGGCTATGTGAAACTTTTCACTGTTTTCCAGCCAACAAAACCCCATCAGACAAGATTGAGTCTCTGTGTATAAAAGATGACAAGAGTCACATTGTTCCATCACCAACATCCCAATTCCAGGGAACCAGCCTATCTCTCCTGCCTTCAGTCAGCACATGACCAGAGTGAGGCTACAGGGGATGTCTTAAGGCAGCAGTCTCCAACTTTTTGGCACCAGGGACTGGTGCTCCTATGAGATTCTAATGCCTGATGATCTAAGATGGAGCTGAGGTGGTGATGCTAGTGATGAGGAGTGGCTTCAAATACAGATGAAGCTTCACTCACTTGCCTACCACTCAATTCCTGCTGTGCAGCTGGGTTCCTAACAGGCTATGGACTGGTACCAGTCTGTGGCCCAGGGGTTGGGGACTCTTGCCCTAGGGTGTCCCTAGGGAGCAAGTTACCTAAAGATATATAATTGATGCCTTTCCTGCAGGGCCTGCCTGCAGCTTGCTCTGCCATCCTGGAAAGGCAGGGTCCTGCTTCTGAGCAAATGGCACACCCAAAGAGTGGGCTGGACAGACATGAAAGCCCCGCTAAAGTGAACCTCACTCTTTTAAGTCAGCCCCTGCACAACACCTCATCCTCTGTAGTCACAGCCAATCTTCAGTCTCTCCCATTGACGTTCCAACAGAAATCAAGGCTCAGTTACAACAGGAAGACAGACACACATGACCCACACAAGAGACAGGAGTACCTGGCTCAGGTGACCAGAGACACTGCACCACTGGGTCTCCTAGGACACCTACTATATAAGGCCACTCTGCCAAGATTGGGACACATCACAGATCTACCTGATACAAAGAAACAAACACAGGGAGGAAGCAGAAATGAGAAAAAAAAATGTTTTAAATGAAAAAACAGAACAAAACTCCAGGAAAGAAAAAAAACTGAACAAAATGGAAGCGAGCAATCTACCAGATACAGAGTTCAAAACACTATTTATAAGGATGCTCAATGAACTTAGGGGAAGAATAGATGATCTTAGTGAAAGTTTCAACAAAAAGATAGAAAACATAAAAGAAGAAATAGAAAATATAAAAAAGAACAAGTCAGAAATGAAGAATATAATAACTGAAATAAAGACTACATTTGATAGTATTGACAGCAGATTCGATGAAGCAGAGGATTGAATCAGCAATTTGGAAGACAAAGCAGTAAAAATCACCCAATCAGAGCAGCAAAAAAAAAAAAAAATTAGCATAGATGATAGAGGCGCTCTGTTCATCCCTCTGACGACCAAATCAAAGTTGTGACAGAAACAAGGAGCAGCAGCAAGGAAACATCACCTGGGATCTAGATGGACAAGCCATACAATTAGGGAGAAATACAAGAAAGCACCCTGCAATGGCAGAAGGTAGGACAGGGCGAGAATGCAAGGCTACCTGGGCTCGAGCAGCTGAGTGATGGGAGGCTGCAGCATCAGCAGCAGATGCCTCTTAAAAGAGCCGCGTCCATGAGTAGATTTTCCCGGTAACTGACCTGCTCGCTCTGAGCACCTGTGCCGATTCAGCTGTGCACAGAGGGCACCAGGGACTTACAGGGAGAAATTGTCAGAGCGAGGGCAAGGCGAGACACACTATGTACAAAAATGCCAGCAGTATCCATTGTTTCCTGCTGAGCCTTCCCCTCTCCCAGTACACCAGACACAGTGCCACCATAGCCGTGATGTCATCAAACTGGAAAACAGAGGTCGCTCCACTCAGAAGATTTCCTGAAAGCCTGTCTCTCCCAACTCAGGCCCCAACCAAGCCACATTCAGGCATATCTTCAGCGAGTCAGGTGCTCCTTGCTGAGCAGCACCTAGACTCACATTGGAGGCAGCTGGCCTTGGTTTCTCATGTGGCCTTTTAAGGCAACTATAAGATTGCTTGCTGTATCTTAACAGGTGGCCCCGGAGGGGTAGAGGCTCGGGCTAAACTTGGCCTGCGGCTAAACCCCTCTCAGGACTGTGCCACTGGACACCTACTTCACAAATCTATACTAATAAGACCGGGAGACTTAAGACCTTTGCTTAGTACTTAGAAATAAACACGGAAAGGCATCCAAAATGGGAAGACAAAGAAGCAGAAACCATATGAGAGAACAGAACAGAGACCTAGATATAATGGAGTCAAGTAATCTAACAGATGCAAAGTTCAAAACACTGGTTATAAAGATGTTCAATGAACTTTGGGGAAGTGTAGATAAATTTAGTGAGAACTTCAACAACGAGCTAAAAAAATATAAAAATGGAAATGGAAATTATAAAAGGGAACCAGTCTGAAATGAAAAACACATTATCTGAGATAAGAAGTATATTAAATGGAATAAACAAAGGAATAAACAAAGTGAATAAAGAAAAGGATCAAATGTCCTATCTAGAGGATGGGAAAGCCAAAGACATGCAATCAGAATGGCAAGAGATAAGATGCCAAGACTATAAAAATTATTTAAGGAGCATATGGGACACTATTAAGGGTCCAAATATCTGTCTGATCGGCGTAACTGAAGAAAATCAAGATGTCGAACAGCTGTTTGAAGAAATAATGATGGAAAACTTCCCTAATCTGATAAAGAAAATGGGCATAAAACCCTAGGAAGCTCAGAGAATTCCCCAAATCAGGGATCCAAAGAGGCCCACACCAAGACACATCACAATTAAAATTCCAAAGGTTAAATACAAAGAAAGAATATTAAAAGCAGCAAGAGAAAAACAGATAATTACTTATAAGGGAACACCCATAATACTGGTGGCTGATTTCTCAAAAGACACTATGCAGGACAAAAGGGGTTGGAAAAAAATATTCGACAGGATGAAGACCCGGGATCTACAACCAAGAATAATTTATCCAGCAAAGCTTTCATTTAGAGTTGAAGGACTGATAAAGATCTTCCCAGACAAAAATAAACTAAAGGCATTTATCACCACCAAGCCAGTATTACAGGAAATGTTGGAGGGACTTCTTTAAGAAGAAAAAACATGTATCAAAAACAAGAATAAAGAATGGTAAAAACTACATTCCTATCAATAAGTACCTCAAATGGAAAAGAATTAAGTGCTCCAACCAAAAGATAGAGTGGCTGAAAGGATAAGAAAACAAGACCTCTACATAGGAAAAGGGAGGGAATGGAAAAAGATATTGCTTTGATGGACCTAGAAGGTATTTAAGTCAGACAGAGAAAGATAAACAGTATATAATTTCACTTATATGTGGATTCTAAGAAATAAAAAGAACAAACTAATCAAAAACAGACTCACATTTATGGACAATTTGGTGACAAACAAAGGGGAGAGGGGTTTGGGGAGCTGGGAGAATGGAGTGAATGGTTAAAGAAGTACAAACTAGTAGCCGATGGATGGTTACAGGGATGGGGAGCACAGCATAGAGAATGCAGTTAGCATTAATACGTTGGCTTGGTGGAGGGTCAGGGGAAGGAGGGAGCAATTGGGGGGATCATTTTATGAACTATATAGATGTCTAACCAATGTACTGTATACTTGAAACTAATTAAAATATATAATTTTTAAAAAATGAATATAGTTTAAGGAACCTCTGGGAAAACATAATACATAACAGTATTCACATTATACGGGAAGGAGAAGAAAGAAAGCAAGGGATTGAAAACCTACTTGAAGAAACAATGACAGAAAACTTCCCTAACGTGGTGAAAGAAATAGACGTACAAGTCCAGGAAGTGCAGAGAGTTTCAAACAAGATGAACCCAAAGAGGCCCACACCAAGACACATCATAATTAAAATGTAAAGGTTAAAGACAGAGAATATTAAAAACAGCATGAGAAAAAAGCAGTTACGTACCTAAAAGGGAGCTCCCATAAGACTATCAGATGATTTCTCAACAGAAACACTGCAGGTCAAAGGGATTGGCAGGAAATATTCAAAGTGATGAGAAACAAGGACCCACAATCTAGATTATTCTACTCAGCAAGGCTATCATTTAGAATCAAAGGACAGATAAAAGAGCTTCTCAGACAAGAAGAAGCTAAAAGAATTAATCACCACCAAACGCATATTATCATATTATTACAAATGTTAAAAAGACTTCTTTAATTAGAAAAAAATTTTTAAATATGAGTAAGAAAATATCATCAAGAAAAAAATTCTCACCAACAAAGGAAAACACATAATAAAAGCTGTTAATCAACTAACAGTAAAGCTAGTACAAAGGTTCAAAGGCAAATGGAGTAAGATTATGTGTAATTACAAGAGTAATTAAGGAATACACAAAACACGGACACACACACACAAAAGTAGTAAGAAATAATGATAAAAACATGAACGTGGAGGGGGTGAGTAAAAACAGTAGTGATTTTAAAATGTGTTCGAACTTAAAGTAGACTGCTATAAACATAGCTCGGTATATATGAAGTACATGGTAACCATAAACCAAAAATCTACAAGAGATATACAAGAAAAGAAAGAAATCCAAACA
>NW_011888891.1:2069857-2077140 GCF_000151845.1 Pteropus vampyrus | reverse complement strand
GTTGGCTTGGTGGAGGGTCAGGGGAAGGAGGGAGCAATTGGGGGGATCATTTTATGAACTATATAGATGTCTAACCAATGTACTGTATACTTGAAACTAATTAAAATATATAATTTTTAAAAAATGAATATAGTTTAAGGAACCTCTGGGAAAACATAATACATAACAGTATTCACATTATACGGGAAGGAGAAGAAAGAAAGCAAGGGATTGAAAACCTACTTGAAGAAACAATGACAGAAAACTTCCCTAACGTGGTGAAAGAAATAGACGTACAAGTCCAGGAAGTGCAGAGAGTTTCAAACAAGATGAACCCAAAGAGGCCCACACCAAGACACATCATAATTAAAATGTAAAGGTTAAAGACAGAGAATATTAAAAACAGCATGAGAAAAAAGCAGTTACGTACCTAAAAGGGAGCTCCCATAAGACTATCAGATGATTTCTCAACAGAAACACTGCAGGTCAAAGGGATTGGCAGGAAATATTCAAAGTGATGAGAAACAAGGACCCACAATCTAGATTATTCTACTCAGCAAGGCTATCATTTAGAATCAAAGGACAGATAAAAGAGCTTCTCAGACAAGAAGAAGCTAAAAGAATTAATCACCACCAAACGCATATTATCATATTATTACAAATGTTAAAAAGACTTCTTTAATTAGAAAAAAATTTTTAAATATGAGTAAGAAAATATCATCAAGAAAAAAATTCTCACCAACAAAGGAAAACACATAATAAAAGCTGTTAATCAACTAACAGTAAAGCTAGTACAAAGGTTCAAAGGCAAATGGAGTAAGATTATGTGTAATTACAAGAGTAATTAAGGAATACACAAAACACAGACACACACACACAAAAGTAGTAAGAAATAATGATAAAAACATGAACGTGGAGGGGGTGAGTAAAAACAGTAGTGATTTTAAAATGTGTTCGAACTTAAAGTAGACTGCTATAAACATAGCTCGGTATATATGAAGTACATGGTAACCATAAACCAAAAATCTACAAGAGATATACAAGAAAAGAAAGAAATCCAAACACAACACTACAGAAGTCATCAACATATAAGAGAAGAGAGCAAGAGAATAAGAAAGGAACAAATAAGGGCAAAAACAATCAGAAAACAATAAAATGTCAATAACTACATGATTATCAATAATTACTTTAAGTATAAATGGACTAAATGCTTCAATCAAAAGACGAATAGATAAAGACAATGTGGTATGCATATACGGTGGAATATTACTCAGAATGAAATCTTATCATTTGCAACAACATGGATAGACCTAGAATGTGTTGTGCTAAGTGAAATAGGTTGGACAGAGAAAGAAGAATACTATATTTTTTCACTTACATGTGGGATCTAAAAAAAATAAATAAATGAACAAGCAAAATAAAACAAACAAATATTAGGGTTCAGGTTGTATTTCATATTAATTAGTAAAGCTATTTTAATTTTTAAACAGCTGCTATAACAGTTAAACCTAAAAATCTCAATGATTTAATACAGTAACCATTTTTCTTGCTCAAATTCTAAATAGTAGCAAGAGAAAACTGATATGAGCATTCTGCTTTTAGAGATGGTGGGGTCCCTGCATTCTTCTAAGTGACTTTGAACATAATCCTGGACACCAGTATTTAGCCTGCATCTGCGAGAAGAGAAAGTGGAGGCTTGAGAGGAAATTTTATGTCCCAAGCCTGGAAGTAGAGTACCTTACTGCTGCCCACAGTTACATGCCACACATGGCTTCAGGAAAGTCTGAGAAAGATACTCTAATGTTGTACCCCGGAGGAAGAGAAAATGATGTGTACACAGTGACCAGTCTCTGCCACCATGGCTTCTTAGCAACATCTGACTGCCTTCCCTGCTACCCACAACCTCGCCCTACCTGCCCCTTTCGACCCACTTAAATTGCCAAAGAGAGAAGAAGGAGACAGGGTAGAACCCTGGGGAACAATAACATTTAATCCGTGAGCCAAGTAGAAGAATCAAAAATGAAGAAGACTGAGAAAGGAAATCAAAGAACGAAAAGCAAAAATCAAGAGTGTGGAGACAGAAAGCAAAAGGAGTTCCAAAAGGGAAACAAGAACATTTACCCTATTTTCCTGCCTCATCAGGTTGTGCTGAGAATTCAATGAGTTGGGAAAAGTGAAAGTGTTTTCAAAATGATAAACTGCTGTAGCCCTGTAAAAGACGACTTCCTATAATCTGTTTCTTGCCACAGTCAAAAGGCCAGCCTCATGTGGCAGCCACTGAAACTACTAGATCCTAACTTACTCTCTCCCTTTCTGTATTCCTAGCAGATGGAGTAGCAAGAAAGATTGGACGACTAGTACCTAGGAACTGAAAAATGCTCCCATGATCCCACAACCTCAGGCAGGGCTTCCAAAGTCAAGACACGCCCCCAGATGTCAAGAGGTCACGAGGGCTTGACCCATGACCCAATGTGCCTGGACCCTCCAGGGAAATATCCACCCATTGTTAACACTGGACTGGGCCGGGCTTCACTTGTTCTTGAAGACGAGAAGGAGGAGAGAGAATATAAGAAATCTCTTATACAGGAGGGTGGGGTGGGAGGGTAGGAGGAGTGTTTCAAAAGCTTTTCTAAATTTAATTATATGTCATTTTCTAATTGTACTTCATAATTGTGTAATTATCCCCAAGTATTTTTCTTTAAGTAATAGAACTCATAATTACATACTAATTGAATATGTAATCTCATCATTAGGATATGTAAATATGTAATAGTGTGAAGATAAGGTAATTAAAATTCCAGGGATGACTCTGCCATAAAAACCCATAACATGTTCCTGTCCCAGGATTCTCTGCTCCAACAGGCTTTGAAATTCTACCTGGACAGGAAAGATAAGCTCCAAGCCCATGAAATATGTAATTAGATAGTATGTTCACCAGCAAACACAGGTCATCAGGCAATAGTATTGCCTGCCTCTCTCTCCACAATCCTACCCAAAAGACCCCCCTGGGATTTTCCACTTTCACTCCTCTTAATCAAGAAGAAACTCTAGAATTTCAGAATGGCTGAAAATGGGCTGTCTGATAATTCTCCCCGCCCCACCTGAACGCTGAGCTCAGAGAGGGGTGGATTGGCGATGACACCAGACCCAAGTAATGCACAAAAGGAAAAATATAAATCCCCCTGTATTAGTTGCATTAGGGCATAGGAATGCAGAACCAATGAGATCTGTACATGAGAAGAGATTTGTTATGGGAACTGGATTATGCAGTTAGGGAGACTGAGAAAAGCCACAGCCTGCTATCTGCAAGCTGGAAAACCAGAAAAGCTCATGGTGTAATTCAGTCTTGTGGGGAGCCACAAGTCTTCAGGCCGCGGAAGCTTAGTTGCAAGACTAAGTGTTTGGCCCGCCTCAGACATTGCGGAATTCTACTTCCCTTAACTCTCGTCACATCCTCCCCCTAAGCACACCCCTTAGGCTGTCAATAACCCTCACCCCGCCCCCTTAGACCCAATCGGCGTGTGACACCGCGCACTCCACCAGCTAAGAACCAATGCGTTTGTAACAGATACTCTTCCGCCCTGCTAGCCCCGCCTCCCTTTGTTAGCCCTGTATAAATATCCCTGCTGAAAAATAAAGTTTGAGGCTTGATCAGAATACTGTCTTGCCTCCATCCTTTTGTGTCTCCTGTCTCTCCTTCATCCTCCACAGGTTCCTCCTCGTCCCGCGTTGTTTTGTCCCGCTGGCCGGAACACAGTCTGAGTCTGAAGGTCCGAGAATCAGGGCCAAAGTTATAGTTCCTGCTCTGAGTTCAAAAGCCTGAGAACCAGGAGCACTGATGTCAGAGGCAGAAGAAGATGGATGTTTCAGCTCAAGCAGAGAGAGCAAATTTGCCCTTCCTCCACCTTTTTGTCTTATTCAGGCCCTCAATGGATTAGATGATGTCCACCCACATTGGTGAGGGTGATCTTCTTTAGCCAGTCTACTGGTTTAAATGCTAATCTCTTCCAGAGACACTCTCACGAACACACCCAGAAACAATGTTTTAGTAGTTATCTGGGCACCCTTAGCCCAGCCAAGTTGATACATGAAATTAACCATCACAACCCCATAGGCCCTAACTCCCTAACTGCTGTGATATCCAGGACCAGCCACAGATCAATATCTGAGGTTTCCTTCATGGGTAGAAGCTGCCTCTTTTCGGAAAACCTGCCAATCGTGACAACATGGTGAGAGATTTCAGCCACCAGGATAACCCCAAGATGAAAGCAAAGAAAAGCCTCAGCCACAGATACCAGCTTCCTGTCCCTGGGCTAAATCCTGTCCAATGTGAGGTGAAACTCATGGCCACCCCTATAGGATGGCAGGTATCCTCATGAGGTAAACTCAGGATGCTAAGAAAGCCCGGATGAGAAGGGACATTTACCCCAGATGAGAAGAGGAATTTAAGGAGGGCTTCCTGGAAGAAGTGACATTTCAACTCAAGCCTGAAGGATGAGTGGTAGATGAACCTAATAAAAGAGTCAAAGTAGACAGAGTGTGAGGTAGGAGAGATAACATGTGCCATAGCTGGAAGGTGAGAGTGTGGCCAGTTCAATAGGGTGAAGACTGTGAAACGGAGCGTCCGGAAGGACAACACTGGAGGGGAAAGAGCAGCTAGGATGAAAGCCTTGTAGTCGTCATCAAAATTCGAACTCCCTTGAAGATGACATTTTTGACTGATTTGGAAGAACTATAAGGCCAGAGAGAAGAAGAACCAATTGATGGATTAACAGAGTGATGAGGAATGGAAGCTCCTGGATACCACGACAGGGCCTGAAGCAAAACTATAACCTAGACTTGACCAAGGGTGTGGTGTTTAGTCGAACTTCTGATTCTCTAGTTTTAGAAGGCCAGGGCTGGGAAAGCAGAGGCTAAAACCCAAGACCAGTGTTCTCTCCATGCTGTGTGATCATCCTGGGCACATCGAGAGGTCCCTTCCTTGTCTATTCAACAATTTTTACTGCTCTAGTCACTTCATATCAACATACACACTCCAAACACCCCACCTTACACCACTAAAGGCCCTTCCTTGACCCCCAAGTCCTAGAGGAAGAACTTTCCAGCGGACTGACCCAAAGAGAATTTCTTAATATTGGATACACAGATCGACTTTTTTCCCCACCACTGTATTTTTTTAAATGAGGATTTTAAGCAAGCAGCTTGGAGA
Organism: Pteropus vampyrus; assembly: GCF_000151845.1. Lineage (NCBI taxonomy): Eukaryota > Metazoa > Chordata > Mammalia > Chiroptera > Pteropodidae > Pteropus > Pteropus vampyrus. Next base: position 2,071,952 of record NW_011888891.1, on the reverse strand, counting down.
TTCAGTGTGTGGCCCTCAGAAATTTCAGAGGTACATGGGGATATAGCCTAGATGTGACAGGACAGACACTTTTCTGGGAAGTGGGTCATATACTTGCCTCCAGAGTTCAGGGCCTGAACTCTGCCTCTGGAGCAGGAGTGTTGAAGTGTAGCTTGATTGACAGAGAAGAAGAGGGAGAGTAGCTCCCTACAGGGAGCCCGGTGGAACCCCTCAGTGACAGCTTTGGTGTGGGAGGGAAGAGGAGGGGAGATTAATGTCAGAAATTGGAAGGAAGGTAAGTGGAGCCCCTACCTGAGTGTATTTTAAGCGTTTGCTCTATATACCAGTCAGATGAAGTTTGAATTGGGATTTCAATCAGTGTCCTCAGATGCTAGCAATCTGTGACAAGACCCCCTTCTAATCACTTAGCCTGAAAAATATGTGCTTTTTTTCCCCTCTGAGATGTCTTTGTATCAATGTGAAGAATTCAGCCCCTGTGCACACAGAAATCCCCATGGAGATGATGGCAGCCTGGTTCTACCATGATAGGCTGTGGGGTGGGGGAGGCATGGGAACAGGGGGTCCTCAGCACAGGTCTCTGTGCCATACCTGAGGGGATAATGGGGACCTCCTTCTTGACATTTTCTTGGGAGCTTGGAATCAACTACAGTCACTGAGGCCACCAATGCCAGCTCCTGGCCAGATGGCTTAAACCTCACCCGATTCGTTCAAAAAAGTAGCAGCTGCCTCTGCTTAGACATATTCTTTATGAAAATTTCTATAATTGGCTGCCTCAGAGACATACACAATGGGGCTTACATTAGCAACAATACAGCAGTGCATTAAGTTAAATTACATTTTAAAAGCCATTTATCTACCTCAGAAGTCTCTTCCACTAGATCTGAAAAGTGGGGCTGGACAGCTCCCAGCTGAGTCATTACCAGAGACTCTGGAGAAATCAGAGGAAGGGCGGGAACAAGGGGGGCAGAAGGAGTCACCGGCCACCTAGAAAGTTGAACTGCAATCTTTGAGCACAACTTGGGTCCTGAGATCCTGTTGCCCTGTAGTGGTCTCTCTGCCTTGGGTTCTTTATCTCAGCACTCCTATATCAGAGGCCACAGGCATGGCAGATAGAGTATGGGTGCCACGGTCATGTGGATGTGAGTTCAAGTCCTGGTTTTGAGTTCAAGTCTCAGGAGTTGAGGGACCTAGAGAATTTTACTTTACCTCTTTGAACTTAATTTATTTCAGTAAAATAAAAATAGACATGCAAATTCATAGAACTTTGTTGTGAAGATTAAATCAGGTAGTGTCATTAAGTACCAGGCACAAAATAGGTATGCAATAATGCTCTTTTCCTGGCCTCCACTTGACATAGATATAATAAACCCTACCCTCAGGGCTCTTTCCTCCCCGGAGGAATTATTTCTATCTACTTAACTGGCTCATCTTCCTCCTACCCACACTAATAAGAAAGTAGCTAGTATTTATTGAGCAATTAATTACTAACAAGGAATCCATAGATAGTGAGTGATAAGTTTGGCGGGAGGGGAATGTGGTCAGAGAATAATGTTTGGGAGTTTCATAATAAAGCCATTTGTCATCTAGCTGATGATAAGATATAAGAGCAGGGAGGGGATGAGTGAGATTACTGAATCCAAGAGATCAAAAATTCTAGAAGCCATGCGCTAACCTGTATTCCATACTCTCTATTTCTAAAAGTTTAGAGAAAAATGGAGAGAGAAGACATGCATATGTGAGTCAAGTGTAGCCACATGATTCTGAGGTTATGATTAGCTGGGGGAAAACCATGGAGGGCTGTGTGGAACAGATGCTAGTTAAGATGGGCATTAGAGAATACATGGGCAATATGTGGCAATGCAAAGATTAGAGGAAACGAATTTGAGAACATATCATGATGACTCAATGATTACAAAGATCTTCTAACTTGGTTCTGGTTCTCCCCAGAAACTGAATATAGAATTAGAAATGTGGATTTTAATCCCAGTTATTCTGCTTAAAAGTTGGTGACATTAGGCATATCACAACACTTTTGAGCCTTAGTTTTCTTAATTGCAAAATATGGATAAGAAAAATTTTCAGTTAAAAGATTAAA
>NW_011888891.1:2066211-2068687 GCF_000151845.1 Pteropus vampyrus | reverse complement strand
TTTAACCTCTCTATGCTGTTTCTTCATGATACTTATGCTAGCAAATGAGTTAATATATGTAAAGCACTTAGCACAGTGTTGGGCAAATACACTAAATGTTAAATAAATGTTAGCTATTAATATTGTTACTTGATTCTACGCTCCTTAAAGTCAGGACCCGTGTCTTGATCTTTGTTTCCCTAGTGTCTACACAATGCTCAATATAAAATAAGTGTTCAATATATCTTTATAAATTGCGTGGAAAAATAAGATTTAGTATTCAATAAATATTGGTTGGTTTGTTGACTGATTGGACAAATGGATAGATATATGGGTGGTCAGACAGTAGGTACTTTGTTGCTAATTGGTTGTATGAATAAGAGAATCAGTAGGTATTCAATATATGTTGACTGGTTAATTCATTGCTTAAAACAAATGAGTGAATGAGGAAATTAATGAACAATAATAGGTATTTAATAAAAAGGTTAGTTGTTAGCATGGTTGAGTTGACAAATAGATTTTCCACAAATAAGCATATGTTCCATAAATGTTGAATGGTTGAGTGAATGAGCAAATATCTCTAATATGTAACAATAGCCTGGAGCCAAAACCAGAGAGGACACAGCTAGAGCATTGATTGGTGAGGAGAGGGTGACAGATCCTGCCCCCCAGTAACTGCTTCAGAGACTGTTCCCTTATCCCTGCCATTTCTGAAGCTCTTCCTCCACTCAGCAGCTGCTTCTGCATATTGCCTGGGGCTGCCTCATGGAGATTTGGGAACCTGGGGGTGAAGAGAAGGCTGGAGATAGGCCAGCCCCACCCTATTCTCTGCACTCGGCTTTGGATCAGTTGGACAAGTGTGTCTGGGCCCCTGTAGCCTTACCGCTGGCCTCCATGGAGGGAGCCTGTACCTCAGACCATATTAGGAGCAAATGCTGTATTACCTTACTCCTCAGGGGCAGGCACGTGCTAATTAGTTCACACATACTTGGCCCCATTTCCTGGCTCTGTTTTTCCCCTGAGGCAGTCCCAGCAACACACATTTCTAGTTAATGAATTATTTTCTAACATGTCTGGAAACACATGAACTCAAAATCTTACACATGTTGGAGAATTTTGCCATTTCCATTTAATATGCCATTCATTTGGTGGCTAATTAAATGTGCAATAATGGGTTCTAATTTCCATCTTAAATGACTTCCTAAGAGCAGCAGAAATGGAGAAGCAGGGTGTAATTTTCTGGAAGAGCCCTTGTTTTCCTCTAAAGATTTTTAGCACATAGAAGGAAGAATTGAGTAAAATAAAGCTGGTTTTGCTCCTGCTCCACATGTGAGTCTGTCTGCAATTATCCCCCTTGGGAAAAGAGACAAGATCCTGCAACACTACAGCAAACCCTACACCCAAAACCCTGGGGCAGCCTGGGGGCTGCTGTCTGACAGTCTGAACTTGGCAATGAGGGCAGAGGTTGGGCAGCAACAGGAGCTGGTGGTGTGATGAGGAGGAGGCATCTCTGCAGACCCCACAGACCTCACATTTGTGCAGAGGCCACAGATTTAAGCATGAAAAGCCTTCTTCCTCCTCTCCGTCTTTCCCACACTGTACATGTACACACACAAGCAAGAGATTTGCTTTCTAACTATAGAAGCACAAGCCTGAGCCAGCTGCAAGGAGGCAGCCAGGAAGCAGGAGGAAAGCGAAGGGGGCCACGCCACACAAGGAATGAAAAGCACCAGATGTGAAACACCAGCTCCTGAGGAAGCCCCACAGACTCTGAAGTCAGATACACCTGGGTTCAAATTCAAGCTCCATCACTTGCTATGAGAATACAGTACAGTTACTTAGCGTCTCTTAGCCTTCATTTCCTCATCTGTAAGATGACAGTAGTCAAATTCAACTCAGAAGATGATTGTAACAGTCAAAGAATAGACTGTGTGTAAAGGCCCTAGGACAGCCCTGGCACACAGTAGCAAGCTCTCAATAAGTCAGATTCCTTCTTGCCTTCTCTTCCTTGGTTGGCATTGAGAACCAGGCTTACCTGGGTCAACGTGCTATTCCAGGGCCCAGGAGGGTCTACTTGCCCTCTGAGAGATGTGCCCTGATTCCTTCTCACCCTACGGCATCATCTCTTGGACCAGCTTGCACTCTGTTTTTTCCTTACCTTTATTTCATCTCTAAGATGCCCCCTGCATTTCAGTGGAAATGAGTCCTTCAGCCTTTATTGAGGCAGGAATGAGACTGCAGGGGTCTGCAGAGCCGGTTCTTACTTTTGCTGTTTGCCGCATGGCCTGTGGTGAGTTCCCAGACTTCCTGGTCAGCCCTTGGAGGCATTCCTCCCCTCATAGAAGTTTCAGGGGCTAATGCCAGGGGCACCAGGCAGGGCTCTCCACTCCCACTGCCATGAATTTGGAAGGCCCAATGGAAGAGCTGTCACTGGCTGGTGCCTCCCAGGTCCTGGGGCTCTCCTCAGCTTGGCAGGGCCTCTAAGAGTGGGGAAGGG
>NW_011888891.1:2058185-2065596 GCF_000151845.1 Pteropus vampyrus | reverse complement strand
TAGAATAGGATCGTTATAAAAACTAATTGAGAAAATACCTGCAAAGTGCTTAACATGATAGCCAGCACAGTTTTGCATTAACTAAAAAATTAGTCATTGCTGTTTTTATGAAGGTAATGTGCTAAGACCTTAAGATACTCAAGCATACGATTATCCCCTTGGACAATCAGCACATAAAATACATTTTATATAAAATTATGTCCCCAAGGAAGAGAATGTTCTGTCCTTTTTGTTGCCTACATGATAGGGTTTCATGCCTGATAAAAGCTCAGTAGCTATTTGATAAAGGAAGTTAAATTCCTTAGTGACCAAGGATAAACCATTAAAGTTGGCAATTTAAGCTTGGGCATTGACACAGGCCCAAATTTAAACTAGCCATAAAATCTAGGATTGGACATTCCCCAGAGGTTGCCTTTATGGTGTTTCATTTTGATTTTTCTTAAATAAATAGGATATAAAGCATTATATGTAGGCTGCCAGGATTTAGTAATATGACATTCATCTCTTATCTTTTGTGCAATTCCAAATCCTTTCTGGGGGAATGCTGATCTGCAAAGCAATTCTAACTTTGAAGAGGAAAGGGAGAGGTCTTGAGGAGGAACCAGACAGAATTCATAAAACATAGGGTCTGAAAGAAGCTTGGAGGCTCCTCCTATAATCCAAGACCATGAGGACAGGAAGAGACTTTAGAGATCCCCTCGTCCTCCCCCACTGACAGGTGAGAAAATAGGTCCAAGGGGGCTCTGTGACTTGCCCAAGGCCACTGGCTAGCTAGTGACAGGGCTGGGACGACCTGCAGTCTTCTGACTCCACTTCCATGATCTTTTGGTGACACTCAGTTATCATCTCTTCTGAAATATGAATTCATCAGAGGCAGGCAGATGACCGCTTTCCTTCCCAAGCAGGACAGAGGAATCCCAAGAGCATCACTTAGCAAGAAGGCCAAACACAACTGCTTATTAGAAGCCAACCAGTGGGGCATGTCCACCCTCAAACAGATCCCTGATGAAGCAGCAATTCTTCACTCCCCACAACCACCCCTCTCTATGCTGGCTCTTGAAGTGATGTTGTTAAGCATGTTTTCATCTGCAATTAAGCCAGCTGAAGCCAGGCATTAATCCTACAGGCCATTAGAATTGCACCTGCTTTTAGTAATGAAAACAATCTGAGGGATATTTAAGTGAGACACAGTTCAGCTGCCACATTTAAAAAAGAAAAAGGAAGATGTCCACTGAGGGATAGCCCCAGGAGAGGGATAATGGCCACTGGGGCAAGGCTTTCCAAGGGGCCTCTCTTCCACTTCAAAGCAAACTCAGAGGAACCCACAGAGACCCCTTGCTGCCCCCTCTTCTAAGCCCCTACGCAGGAAGACACAGGTCAGCAATGTGCTGCAGCAAAAGTGAGGACTGCACTGGGGTCCTTGGGGACACGAAGGAAAGGAAGTCGAAGGACTTAGGGAGCTACCTGTGGACTGGCCCCATTTGGATCTAGTCCCTGCCTGTCCCCCTCCTCAGGGTCCTAATTCCCTCCTCCCACCCTTACAGTCTCCGCCCCCTTCTTCAAAGAGGGCTAGTTACTCTGCCTTGTTCTTTCTGATAACCACACAAAGTTTCAATTAAGAATTAAGAGGCCTCCTTCACCATTTTCTATCTAGCGCCCAAATCCTAATATGTAGTAAATAAGCGTTAAATAACTGATCACTCTTAAGCATTAGCATTCATTTTCTTGACAACTTTATAGTTTAATTCTGTCATACCTATTCTTTGCTTAGGTATTTAGATGTTGGGTAGCTATGAGTACCACTTCACAGATGAGAAAACTGATGTTCAAATCAGTGAGGACTTGCCCAGGATTACCCAGCTGGTAGCTGGAAAAGCTAGGAATCCAGCAGATCTTTTGCCCTGTACTCTTTCAGCTACACGAGGTGCCTGCCCTCAGTTGTGAAGGCTCCACAGGTAACGACAGCATTTAAAATGGAACTCTCTCCCATACCTTGGGGCCATGCACCTTGTAGGAGCTCAGTAGCCAAGGCAACCAACTTAGAGATACTTGACCTTGCAATCCATTCTCTCACAGGGGCCCTGGGTGGGAAGGGCGGTGATTGAAGCTGGTTGGTAGAGGTAGGGACAGCAGCAGAGGTGATAGTGATAGGAAGCAGCAAGAAAAGAATAACAAATAAGGCAATTCCAGATCTGATAAGAGCTGCAAAGATTGTCACAAATGCAGACACTGAGGAGAAAAATGCAGGACAAAATGCATCAGTGGAATCAAGAATTAAGCTATATCGCTCAGACTCTAAGTGCTCAGAGATTCAGGGAAAAGAGAAACTAGGAGAGATAAAGAAATCTGAGATGCTTCGTGGAAGTGGAGCCCTTCGTTGTGCCTTGAAGGAAGGGTAGCATTTGGCTAGATGAAGGGCACAGGAGCTGGGTCTTCCAAATGCAAAATCCAAAACAAAAGAGATGGAAGCAAGGACACGTTTATTGAGCAACTATTGTGTCAGGCACCATGCCAGATGCTGTTACATCCGTAACAACTCATTCCACAGAAGACAGAATAAATACATTGTGGGAGAATGGGGATAGGAAAGAGATCAGACCACAGCAGAGGGCCCAAGTAGAAGAGAAGTGAATAAAGAGTGAGAGGAAGGGTCAGAGGAGCTCAGGTTAAGCAGACCTTAAATGCCAGGCTAGAAAACCTCCCCTGATCTCTCTCATATGTTTGCTACAGCACTGTTTCATGATTGCTTCGTAATTTAAGCCAGGCCATGAGAGTAAAGACTATTTCATATATCACCAAAATGGTTCCCAGACATAATGCATAAGAAGCACTGGGAGGGCTTATGTAGTTAGGGCCCCACTCCCAGAGTGTCCGATTCACTAGGTCTTGGGTTAGGCCTGAGAATTTATGTTTCTAACAAGTTCCCAATCTCCTCCTCCTCGCAAGTCACAGTCCTCAGACATTCCCAGTCCTTTGGCATGTGCTGTCCCTTGTGCCTGGAAGAGGGCACTGACCCAGGCATGCCAGTGCTCATTCCTTGCCTGGCTAACTCTAGCATCCTTCAAGTCTTATCTTAAAGAATTCACATCATCAGAGGCCTTCCCTGACAACCTTAATCTGAATTTGGTTCTGGTTTATTTTCTCATAGTCCCCTGTCCTTTTCCTTTAGAGTTCATAATTACATAATTCTGTGTGCAATAACTATGTTTAATATTTCCTTGCCAGACTATACACTCCACGAGGGCAAGGGACATGTGTATTTCTTTGTCCCTGTATTCCTAGCTTGGGGGCATAAATATGAATAAGTTCCTGCCCTTAAGGAACTCAGTCTCATGGTGAAGACACATCCATGTTCTAATTGAACCAATAAGGCATCGAGGCTTTGAGATTTGACAAGGTGCTAGAGAAAGAACCAAGTTAGCCCAGGAGAGCCCCAGCTTCACAGAAACAGCATCTAAAGGATGAACTGAAGTCGGCCAGTATGCTGCTCATTTGGTCCTGGGCCTGCTACGCCTACAACTCCTTCTAAGGGACAGCTGCCCACCCATGACCTGCTGAATGGGTACTCATGACCATGACTTTACCCCAGACTATCTTCTCTCTGCCACAGCTGATTGCATAATAACTGGCATCCAACAGAGGGCAACCACTCCCCTGGCTCTCCAGCAGGGTGTAGAGCAGAGCTGCTCAAACTTTTGGTCTCAGTGCATGTCTACATGCTTAAAAATTACTAGAGACCACAGAAAACTTTTGTTTATGTGGCTTAGATCTATTAACATATACCAAATTTTCTAATTCTAAAAATTTAATTCATTTGAAAATAACAATAATAAACCCATTATATCCTAACAAACTTTTTTTATGAAATTTAAACTGTCCAAAATAAAACATTTTAGTGAGAAGAATGGCACTGTTTTACATTTTTGCAAGTCTCCCTAGTGTCTGGCTTAATAGAAGACGGATACTTGTATCTGCTTCTGCATGCAATCCGTTGTGACATGTTGTTTTGGGTGATATATATGCAGAAAATCTCACCTCACACAACTACGTGGTTGGAAAAGATGGGAGTATATTAATAGGTTTTCAGATAATTGTGAAGACTCTTTTTTGATACTTCATCAAAACTCAAGAAGTCTAGATTCTTAAAGGTTAGTTGCAGTATAGTGCCTGAAACCGTATCAGTGAACTTCTCAGACTTTGTTACATTAAAGTCCCTTGGTCTATTAGTACTTTAACTGGATCTTTTATCCATGCATGATTATGTAACATCATGTCTTGGTCATTTGGAAAATACTGGTTTGCTGAATTACGTAGATATCTCAAATGGCATATTTTATTACACAATATGAAAAAAGCCACAATCATTAATGTTGCTACCAATTAGAAAAGCCTTTTAAGTATTGGGTCAGTGAGGCCGGATGTCAAAACATCAGAAAATAAAAAGGCATGATTAAAACGAATAACAATTCACGTATCCCCCTCCCCCTGCCTCCAGCACAGTGCCTGGCACATAGCAGATGTTCAGTGCTGCTCACAGAAGAGACAAGAGGAGCGACACAAGAAAGCAGTGATGTCGCTGAGGTACCCAAGGCAAGGGGAGGGGAGGTGTCGATCAGATCATTTTCTTTTCCTCAAAGGTGGCAGAGAACAGGTCTGAGAAACAGGTAGCAGGAAAGAGGTGTTCTGAGGATAAAGGCTCTTTCAGAGCAGAAAGTGTTTTAAGAGAGGGGTGATTTTAGTGCTAACTCCCTCCCCACTAAGAAGAGAGAAATGGGACAGCTGGGGAACCAAAGCCATACGGCTTCTTTCACTACAGCGCTGGGCTGAGCCCCACTGGCACCTTCCCAGGGGTCTACACAGACCCATCGTTTCCTCCCGCATTTGCCAACATTACCTTCCCCCAATGTCTAATTCTGTGAAAACATGAAATGCCTGGGATTCTGGCAGATAACTGACTTATGGCCTACCCTTCCCTCAAGCCTGGGTTCCTTCCATCATTCCCTGGAGCTTGGCTGGCTGCCTAGGCCCAGAATAAAAAAATTGCTTGCTTCCTTTCTTATGCTGGCACAAAAGAAAGTTTGGTCTCTTAGATGGATTTTTCCCCATTCTTCCCCACAAGGACCAGGCTCTGAAAGGAATTGTAAATGACTCTCCTCTTGGCTGAAGAGTGAGATCTTCATCAGTTCAAGCCCAGAATGTTGGGATCGATATTCTCCCAGAGATCCCTAATGACACATAATGGGGAAGAGGAAAGTGAACTCACTAGGCAGTTTAACGCTGATTGTTCTATCACCAGAAGTGTCCTTGACAATGGCAAAGTGCTTCTGCACGTTTGCTTTCATCTTACATTCACAACCCTGCAACAGGAAGTAGAGTGTATTGTTACTACTTTATCTGCGTTGGAAACTAAAGCTCAAAGAGGTCAAACAACTCGTCCAAGGTCAGGAACTCCCATAGGAACATTTTGGCCTGGACTCTGCTGGGAGACACTGTGGCACCTGCTCCTTGGTTCAGGAAAAGAGATCAACCTCTTTTCTGCTCAGGAGGCGGGGGTAGGGCAAAGACACAGATTTTGAAACCTGAAAAAAAAAAATGTGTATTTAAACTGTGTCTCTCCCCACAACTGGTTGTGTAAATTTGGGCATATTCCTTAACCTCTCTGAACCTCAGTTTCCCCCATTTACATAAAGGAGAACGGTCTACCCCCTCCCAGGGTTTTTGTAAAGATTCAGTGAACTAGTTTAGATAACACACGTGGCTCAGTGCCTGATACAAAGGAAATGTCCCAAAAGTTCTCATTCCCTTCCTACTCCTCCGAGTAGGGTCAATGGTTGGGCCACATGGAAAGGGGCCCCACACCCATTCCGAGAGCACTGGTCAGGTTGGGACCACTCCTTGCTCACTGACCAGCCTGAGCTGGGAAGGATCCCAGGGAGCTGATGGCTTGAGGTTTGTGGGCTATGAGTGAGGGATTCAAGATCTCTGGGCATGATGCATGGTGCATAAGTACAGCATGCTGGAACCTGAGCAGAAGCCCTGGAGGGTCACTGGGCAATCACAAACTGTGTTCCCTTGGGTGTGCAGTGGCATCAGGTGTCACAGAGGCTGATGAGCTTCACAGTGGCGATCCCATGGGGTCAGGCAGCTTCCCTGCATGTCCCCGACTGCCCTTAATAGCCCTTGCACTCTCCACAAACTCATTAAATCCTTCCTTGATGATATTTTCATTCTCTGCTTATGAATGCCAGAGATGACAAACTCTATAAAATTGCTCCCAGCAGGAGATTCCTTCTGTTAATCCTGAAATAAACTCTTTCGAAGTTCAGGGGGTGGTGGCCACTCTGAGACCCAGTAAATGGATCAGCTGCAACCTCGACCATGACCTGATTCTAGAGAGTGCTGTTCTTGCCAGTCTGAGAGAACCCGCTGACATATCTGCATTTACTCAGTTGGCTCAGCTTAGTGTTCGGTTGTTAAGAAAATACAGCCTGGCCTCTTGGGACTTTCCATTAATAGAATGGTTTGCAGTGTCTGCCCCCACCCTGCTGCTTCCTATCAGTTTAGCTGCTTTGCCAGTTCACTTCCATACCCGTCTCCTCTCTCGCTTTTCAACCTCTTACCTTCAGTGGAGGCTTAATGGGCTGCTTCTCTCTACTTACAAAGACCAATGCCAGAAAAGACTGGGTCTGAAGAGGATACAGGAGCCAGGACCTCGGCTCCTACCCAGCATCCCACCACTGGGATGTCCTACCCTCTCAGTGCCTTGGATCCTGCAATTAAAAGGGAAACAGTGGCTCCCTGGCTCACAGACTTCCTGTGACAACTTACTGCCTTCATGATACCTGATAGCGTCGTGACTCCAGACCATGGATGGCTCAAGCCCAGCTCCAGAGAATATATCTCAAACAGGCTCACATATATGTTAAGTTCCTTTCTTCACCTGCACGGCATATTGCACAATTTTTACTGAAACCCCATTCTTAGCATCATCAAAAGACACATTCTATGACTGGCACTGAGGGCATTGTTGGGAAAAAGAAGGGACAAATGCAACATTCATCCCCAATTAAAAGATATTTGACCACTGGGATCTAATGTGAATTCTAACCTTGAAGAGGCAAAAGAGAGCATAGTAATTAGGCATGTGAGTCCTAAAGCCAGACTTGTGGATTCAAATCCAAGCTCTACCACTTTCTAGCTGTGTGATATGGGGCAAGACGCTTAACCATTTTGTGCCTCAGTTTCCTCATCTGTAAAATTGAGATAATAATAGCAATCATTTCATAGGGCTGCTGCAAAGACTTAATGTGTTGGTACATGTAAAGTGCATAAAACAGTGCCTAGCACATAGTAGGTGGTCAGTAAAAGTTGCTATTACCAGTCTCCTCTTGGTGGGCTTTTGTACTTTGTG
>NW_011888891.1:2055555-2058135 GCF_000151845.1 Pteropus vampyrus | reverse complement strand
AGAGCACTGGTCAGGTTGGGACCACTCCTTGCTCACTGACCAGCCTGAGCTGGGAAGGATCCCAGGGAGCTGATGGCTTGAGGTTTGTGGGCTATGAGTGAGGGATTCAAGATCTCTGGGCATGATGCATGGTGCATAAGTACAGCATGCTGGAACCTGAGCAGAAGCCCTGGAGGGTCACTGGGCAATCACAAACTGTGTTCCCTTGGGTGTGCAGTGGCATCAGGTGTCACAGAGGCTGATGAGCTTCACAGTGGCGATCCCATGGGGTCAGGCAGCTTCCCTGCATGTCCCCGACTGCCCTTAATAGCCCTTGCACTCTCCACAAACTCATTAAATCCTTCCTTGATGATATTTTCATTCTCTGCTTATGAATGCCAGAGATGACAAACTCTATAAAATTGCTCCCAGCAGGAGATTCCTTCTGTTAATCCTGAAATAAACTCTTTCGAAGTTCAGGGGGTGGTGGCCACTCTGAGACCCAGTAAATGGATCAGCTGCAACCTCGACCATGACCTGATTCTAGAGAGTGCTGTTCTTGCCAGTCTGAGAGAACCCGCTGACATATCTGCATTTACTCAGTTGGCTCAGCTTAGTGTTCGGTTGTTAAGAAAATACAGCCTGGCCTCTTGGGACTTTCCATTAATAGAATGGTTTGCAGTGTCTGCCCCCACCCTGCTGCTTCCTATCAGTTTAGCTGCTTTGCCAGTTCACTTCCATACCCGTCTCCTCTCTCGCTTTTCAACCTCTTACCTTCAGTGGAGGCTTAATGGGCTGCTTCTCTCTACTTACAAAGACCAATGCCAGAAAAGACTGGGTCTGAAGAGGATACAGGAGCCAGGACCTCGGCTCCTACCCAGCATCCCACCACTGGGATGTCCTACCCTCTCAGTGCCTTGGATCCTGCAATTAAAAGGGAAACAGTGGCTCCCTGGCTCACAGACTTCCTGTGACAACTTACTGCCTTCATGATACCTGATAGCGTCGTGACTCCAGACCATGGATGGCTCAAGCCCAGCTCCAGAGAATATATCTCAAACAGGCTCACATATATGTTAAGTTCCTTTCTTCACCTGCACGGCATATTGCACAATTTTTACTGAAACCCCATTCTTAGCATCATCAAAAGACACATTCTATGACTGGCACTGAGGGCATTGTTGGGAAAAAGAAGGGACAAATGCAACATTCATCCCCAATTAAAAGATATTTGACCACAGGGATCTAATGTGAATTCTAACCTTGAAGAGGCAAAAGAGAGCATAGTAATTAGGCATGTGAGTCCTAAAGCCAGACTTGTGGATTCAAATCCAAGCTCTACCACTTTCTAGCTGTGTGATATGGGGCAAGACGCTTAACCATTTTGTGCCTCAGTTTCCTCATCTGTAAAATTGAGATAATAATAGCAATCATTTCATAGGGCTGCTGCAAAGACTTAATGTGTTGGTACATGTAAAGTGCATAAAACAGTGCCTAGCACATAGTAGGTGGTCAGTAAAAGTTGCTATTACCAGTCTCCTCTTGGTGGGCTTTTGTACTTTGTGAAAGCTCCATGAGTGTACACAGGTAGGAGTTTCCAGATGGATGTGAGGTCTCTCAATACCTTGGCATTTTGCTTGGGTTCTCCCATGATGCCCACGAATCATAGATGAGACAAGTACCAAGATTATACAAATGACGCATGCTATCTGTCTATAGGAAAAACCCAGTGTAGCCACCCCATCTGCCACTCCTGCCAGTTTTGAAATAAGCACCTCTCAAGACCCACACTGAAGAAGGGGGTATTAATGCAACCCTAATTGTCTAACTTTGGCCATGATGAGGGCCAACTGCTGTTCCCCAATGAATGACCAACACAAATAAATCACATAATGTCCTTTACTTTCAGGTTAGCAATTATCTCGTGTATCTTTGGTTTCCATATGTGGCTTGGGGTTTCTCAAATACTTTATTGAAATTTTGCTTAAAATATATTTTAATCTTTTAAACCATAATGAAAATGTATTATGTATTTAATTTGGGTACATGGAGAGCACCCACCCATTTACTTAGCATGCTGAAATAATTCGTTTTATATAAGCCCCTGGATCTAGTTTTTCCTTTTTAATTAGAGAGTGACTTGAGACTGTGGAGAGCGGCTTGCAAACTGACAAGTTCCTTGCAATCTGTGAGGTCAACCAAGGGTTGCCTGCCTCAACAAACCCTCCTAAGCATGGGGAAGTACAAACTGATAGGAGAACAATGCAGTGTTACTCCGGGACAGGGAGGTAAGCTCACTGCAGGGAGCAGATGGAACTATGAAAGATCGTAGCAGGGTGTGGGTTGGGTGATAGTGCAGAGGATGATCTTATCCTAGCCAGCAATTGTATGCTTTTGTATAAAGCAGCTTGCAAAAATGAAACTGCGCCATTGCTCTACCATCAGTGGACAGTGGACCTCCTGATCCCAGCTTTCTGTCTTCTTTCTTTTCTCAATCTCCCACCATTCCCACTCAGCTTTATTTTCCAGAGCTGTGCTGGACCTGGCAGGATTTACCACTCGCTGGATGTGGCATGAGACTAAAAGTCAAACTATGAACAA
>NW_011888891.1:2053393-2055505 GCF_000151845.1 Pteropus vampyrus | reverse complement strand
GACTTGAGACTGTGGAGAGCGGCTTGCAAACTGACAAGGTCCTTGCAATCTGTGAGGTCAACCAAGGGTTGCCTGCCTCAACAAACCCTCCTAAGCATGGGGAAGTACAAACTGATAGGAGAACAATGCAGTGTTACTCCGGGACAGGGAGGTAAGCTCACTGCAGGGAGCAGATGGAACTATGAAAGATCGTAGCAGGGTGTGGGTTGGGTGATAGTGCAGAGGATGATCTTATCCTAGCCAGCAATTGTATGCTTTTGTATAAAGCAGCTTGCAAAAATGAAACTGCGCCATTGCTCTACCATCAGTGGACAGTGGACCTCCGGATCCCAGCTTTCTGTCTTCTTTCTTTTCTCAATCTCCCACCATTCCCACTCAGCTTTATTTTCCAGAGCTGTGCTGGACCTGGCAGGATTTACCACTCGCTGGATGTGGCATGAGACTAAAAGTCAAACTATGAACAATATATTGCCATTTGCAACAACTTAACTGTAAAAATTAGATTTATTGGTGCTATACAATAATTACAGACTGAATATTTGTGTTCCTTCAAATGTTAGGTTGAAGCCCTACCCCGCAATGTGATGGTGTTTAGAGATGAAGCCTTTGGGAAGTAGTTAGATTTAGATGAGATGATGTGGGTGGTCCTTATAAGAAAAGGAAAAGACACCAGAGCTTTCTCTCTCCATCATGTGAGGACGCAGTGAGAAGGCGGTCATCTGTAAGCCAGGAGGAGAGGCCTCACCAGAAACCAAACCCTGCTAGACTTTGATCTTGAGACTCTCCAGCCTCCGGAAGTGTGAGAAAATTAATTTCTGTTGTTTTAGCCACCTAGTCTATAATATTTCGTTATGGTAGCCTGAGCTAGGACATATTTTAACCATCTCAATCATAATGAAAATGTGTTATATTCCCATTTTTGGTCTGCAGACCATTAATTTAGGATACAAAATTAACTCATTTTTATGCAGGCCTCTGACTGCAGGTCTTTTTAATTAAAGAGTGTTCTGAGACTAAAAGTCAAGCTGTGAAAAATCCACTGCTTTTAGCAGCTATTTAAGTGGACTTCTTAGTGCTATGCAACCCAAACCAAAATCTGGAAACAAAGTTGGTCCTGAACCTGCTATAACTGTAATTTGGCTCATAGCCCCTGACTGCAACTTCCTATGCTCATCAAAAAAATATTTTCATTCACACTGATTTTATACTAAGTAGGAATCGCCAATTTGGAATTATAAAGTAAATGCATATTAATAAAGCATTGCTTTCATCTTACATATTTAAGGGTTCCAGATAAAAGACTTCATCTTTAAAAGAAGTTTGAAACTCTAAACTAATGGCTGTAATAGTATGCCAGTGCCCCTCAGAGCCCACATGCAGGCCTCTCCCAGAATAATTTCTCCATTATACACTCATATATTCTCATTACATATGACTGCGACGCTCTCCTGCTTTAAAGCTTTCAGTGGCTCCTCCCCACCTATCATAAGACAAGGTGAGGACTCCTTGGCTTCGCTCCCACATATTCACTGGCATCAGACCCTATTCTAGGTCCACATACATAGAACTACTTGCTATTTTTCAGGAAATGTCAAGTATTTCATGCTATTTCCTTGGCTAAAATACCCTCATTCTCTTTTCCCCTACCAGCCCCAACCCCTCCTCTGCCCCAACTCAGTTCTGACATTCATCAGTCAGGGCCCAACTCAGTTCTGACATTCATCAGTCAGGGCCCAACTCAAGTAGAATCTCCTTAACCAGCCCCATGCTCTACTCGTGCTCCTGTAGCACTTTATAACGGATCCCAAAATGTTTGGCATATGTCTCTAAGTTCCTCATATGATTGGGAACTCCATTGTAATAATGATATATTTATCTCTACATTCTGGCACACAACAGGCGTTCAATTACATAAAAAGAAAGGAGGGTAGGGAGCAGGGAGAGAAGGAAAAGGAAGAGGCAAGAAGGAAAGATAGATGGGAGAGAAAAAGGGATGTCAGAAGCCGGCAGGAGAGATTCGGCAGGACAGAGTCTTCCATGGTGACTGTTCTGACAAGCCGGGCACAAAACTAAACATGGCCTCTCATGCCATGCCTTCCCACCTCCTAAAAG
>NW_011888891.1:2048324-2053343 GCF_000151845.1 Pteropus vampyrus | reverse complement strand
CTAGTCTATAATATTTCGTTATGGTAGCCTGAGCTAGGACATATTTTAACCATCTCAATCATAATGAAAATGTGTTATATTCCCATTTTTGGTCTCCAGACCATTAATTTAGGATACAAAATTAACTCATTTTTATGCAGGCCTCTGACTGCAGGCCTTTTTAATTAAAGAGTGTTCTGAGACTAAAAGTCAAGCTGTGAAAAACCCACTGCTTTTAGCAGCTATTTAAGTGGACTTCTTAGCACTATGCAACCCAAACCAAAATCTGGAAACAAACTTGGTCCTGAAGCTGCTATAACTGTAATTTGGTGCATAGCCCCTGACTTCAAAGGAAAGGAGGGTAGGGAGCAGGGAGAGAAGGAAAAGGAAGAGGTGAGAAGGAAAGACAGATGGGAGAGAAAAAGGGATGGTCAGAAGCCGGCAGGAGAGATTCAGCAGGACAGAGTCTTCCATGGTGACTGTTCTGACAAGCCGGGCACAAAACTAAACATGGCCTCTCATGCCATGCCTTCCCACCTCCTAAAAGCATTGAAAAAGCCCTTCCAGATTAAGCTATGTTCTGGACTTCCTACGTAACTACTCTTTCCCTTGCTCTTTCAAGATAATAATACCTTTGACCTCATTTCAGTTTCCTGACAATAAACTCATGAGGCAGTATACTCCTATTATGCAGATGAGACACAAACACAGAAAGTGATGGGCCAGGGTTAGAATACAGGATTCCATGGAGAGCCTGACCTGACTCCTCTAAGGGCTCCAACTGACTTACCTTTGTGTATTTGTGTGTATGTATGTGGGAGTGCACACACTTTGACAGGCCTGAGGGGCAGGTAGAGATGTGGGGAGCTTAGTCTTTTCTATTAAAACCACCATTCAACAGAGGCTAGCCATATTATGAAATACAGGCAGCATTTGTCTTGGGCTTTTTATTCTGCACAAATAAGTTGGTATGGAAACCACACTTCTGAGGTTACAATCAAAACATTATTTACTTCCATTGGTTTCCTTAAAAACTTACATGCTGATAGTAGGTGGGGAATGTCTACATTTACCACATCAATTCTTTCTTGGCAACAAGCATCTATCTGTAAATGGTTATAAAGTAATTGTAGCAAATGATGTCAAAATTTTCCATATTTTCACTCTCTTGGCAAATAATAAATATAGCCAGTTTAATGTCTGTCTCCAATTAAATCATAAACACTTTGAAAGCAGTGCTATTTTATTGATTTCTGGGTTCTCAAGGCTTAGATTGGGCATGGCACCAAGGAGAAATTGAGCAAATGGAGTTCGAATGGATAAACATGACAACTGGCAGAATTGCCAATACAGGTTAGAAACAATACTCTCTAATCTTTTTTATCAGCTCTACACACTCACCAAAGCCTTCTTTGGTATTTACTTGGTATTCCCATCTACTCTGTGAGTTAAGCAGAACATATATTATCAGTTCTATTACACAGGGATAACATAAAAACTCAGCAAACTCCAGTGACAGCTCATTAGCTATTGATAGAGGCCAGATTAGAATCTAGTGTTCTTCTCTCCTCCCCACCTAGCCTCTCTTAAATGCCTCCCACATGTGGTTCAATGAACACCTGAGGGACAGGCTCCATACCAGAACACCTGTACTTGTTCTTCTATGTAGTCTACCATTTCATGAGCACCCTCAATAGTGATTTAGTTTTTTATATTAGTCTGCTAGGGCTGCTGTAACAGAATACCACACACTGGATGGCTTAAGCAACAGAATCTATTTCTCATAGTTCTGGAATCTGGAAGTGCAAGATCAAGGTGCCATCAGGGCCAGTCGGTTTCTTGTATGGATTCCCCTAGGGCACACACAAAACACACAAATACACAGATACACACATGCAGACACATACACACATACACAGATACACACATGCAGGTGCCCATACACACATGCTCAGACACAGACACACACACTATATGAATCATATCACCTCCCAAAGGCCACCCCAGTCCCTCAGACTTTCCTCTCTTCTACCTCCTGCCACCAGTTTTGATCCATTAGGACTGACCATAGAAAAAGTAGCCTGTCTTTTGATGGCCCTGGGAACAGTACAATGTCAGCAAGAAATGGCTTGTATAGCATTGGGCATGCATGCAGAGTAAACATTGGATATTGTCTAAGATCACTTTCAGGTAAAAGGTTCGAAGTTGCAGCCCCAGCCCAGGCTAAGCCATGATAAAAGTCATTTTTTGGTTGTGCCCATTATCAGGACCATGACTGACAGACAAGTCTAGCCTGGGGCCCTTTCCTTTGGGAGGCCTACCACATGCCCCTGTCAGGCCTACCACATGCCCCTTGGTTTAGAGATTCTTAGACCAAAGCTGTCTGCTAATGATTTATGCAGGGAGGAGGCAAAAAAAGTGGTGGGAACGTTCTGGTCCCTGGTGGTTGGAGAGTTGGCCTAAATATACCCTCCAGCCTCATCTTCAGCTCCACCCCCAGGTCCCTGCAGAGACTGTTAAGGGTCTGACATTCTCCCTGAGTCCCAGCATCACCTCCACTTGCTCCAGCCCCTCCTCTCCTGGATCCACTGTACGAATACAGGGCTCCTGCCAAGCTGTGGGAACAGTAAATCTTCCTCACTCTTTTATTCATAATTTCACCTCTACAAACAATACTGAGTAAAACAAACCCCACAAAATCTCTATGGGCTCTAGCAGTCTAACGGTCTCTTCTTTGCTCCTCTCTGATCCCCTCTGGAGGCAGAAGCCTGGAGAAGAAACCCCGCCCAGCTGCATGGGGTAGCAGCCTCCCTCACCTCCCACCAAAGGGGCTCAGTGAGCACTTGTCACATGGTGAACCTCGTACCAGGCTCTGGGGCCCAAAAATCAGTGAGACCTGGGGAAACTGGAAATCAATATTAATGGAGCAGCACTATATCTGCCTCACTCTCTTAGCCTCTCCCAAATTGCAGGAGACCTTCTGGGCTTTCAACAGGTTCAAAACACTAGGAAAGGGCTTCTAGTCAAGATGCCAGAGTAGGAAAATGCTGTGCTTACCTCCTCTCACAACCACATCAAAATTACAACTAAAGTACAGAACAATCATCATTGGGAGTTGCCTGAAGTCTAGCTGAACAGACAGACGTCCGACAACTGAGGATGCACAGAAGAGGCCACCTCAAGACTGGTAGGAGACACAGAGAGGCAAAACATGTTGGTTTCACATCCATGTGTGGTGGTTGAGAATAGGGAGGGATATCTCAGCTGTGGAGGTTCCCCCCAGAGGAGCATGGGAGTCCCACTGGGCTCCCCAGCCCAAGTTTGCAGTGAGAGGAGGAGAAGTACCCACAAAATCTGGTTGTAAAAAGAAATGGAGATTGTGGCTGAGACGGAGGGCTACTGGAGTCACAGATATTTCTTTAAAAGTCCCATGTGTGAACTTACTCACTGACCAGCTCACTTGCTCTGAGCTCCAGCGCTGGGGCAGCAGTTTGAAAGGTGACAAGGGCATACTGGGAAGAACCAAGTTGTCTGGCTTTCGGGTGAGGGCTGGAGGAGCAGCTTTCTCCCAGAGAGAAGTGCTGGCAAAGGACATTGTTCCTTCGTTGGGCCTCCCCACACCCAGTGTGTAGAGTAAGGCAGCTGCCATATCTGAGTCTCCATCAGCTTTGCTAACACTGGTCACCCTGATCTGGTGATTCCCTGAGACCCCACCTCACCCAACTTTCAGGCCCACCCAAACCGCTTATGGTGGCTTGTCCATACAAATGGCCTGATCTTGTCTCATGCTGTGGATTTCCTAAAACCTCTCAAAGGTTTGCAAAACACAGACAAGCAGCATCTGGGCTTGGCATGCCCCTCACCTCTTGCTGAGCAGACCCAAACCCAGCACTAGCAGCAGCCAGCCTCGGTTCATGCCTTGGCCTCTCAAGGCACCACCAAGCCCAGTATAGGTGGCAGTCATCTGCAGATTGCATGATGACTCTTGCCAGGTGGCGTCAGGCAGGGCACAGACTGTGACTGAACTTGGCCTGTGGCGGGACCCCTTCCAGGAGGCCCCAGGTGTGGTATGTCCAGGGCCCAGCTTTGGACAGAGCCACCCAGGGCTGCATCTGAGGACAACAGACTCAAAGGGTAGACTGGGCAAGCACAAGAGCCCTGCTAAACTGAATCCCACTCCAGAGGGTCAGCCCTTCACCAGCCAGTCCTTACAACCAATCAGCCTGAGAGTTAATCCTCCCACTGGTATGCAAAGAGCAACCAAGCCTCAACCACAACAGGAGGGCACACATAACCCATATAAGGGACACGCCTGAAGCACCTGGCTCAGGTGACCAGGGAGACTGTGCTACTGGGCCCCATAAGACACCTACTACATAAAGCCTCTCTGCTAAGACCAGGAGACATAGCAGCCCTACCTAAAATATAGAAACAAACAGAGAGGCAGTCAAAATGGGGAGACAAAGAAACATGTCCCAAATTAAAACAGAACAAAGTTCCAGAAAGAGAACTAAACAAAACAGAGACAAGCAATCTACCAGATGCAGAGTTCAAAACACTGGTGATAAGAGTGCTCAATGAACTTAGGGGAAGAGTAGATGAACTCAGTGAAAACTTTAACAGAGGTAGAAAACATAAAAATGGGAATAGAAAACAAAAAAGAACCAGTCAGAAATGAAGACTACAGTAACTGAAATGAAGAATATCTGTGGAGTAATCAACAATAGATTAGATGAAGCAGAGGATAGAATCAGCGATTTAGAAGGTAAAGTAGCAAAAAACACCCAATCAGAACAGCAACAAGAAAAAAGAATCCAAAAAAATTAAGATAATTTAAGGGGCCTCTAGGACATTATGTGTACAAACATTCTCATTATTGAGGTACCAGAAGGAGAAGAAAGAGAGTAAGAAATTGAAAACCTATTTGAAGAAATAATGATGAAAAACTTCTCTAACCTGGTGAAGAAAATAGACATACAAGCCCAGAAAGAGCATAGAGTCCCAAAAAAGATGAACTCAAATAGGCCCACAACAAGATAC
>NW_011888891.1:2017819-2048274 GCF_000151845.1 Pteropus vampyrus | reverse complement strand
GGCCTCTAGGACATTATGTGTACAAACATTCTCATTATTGAGGTACCAGAAGGAGAAGAAAGAGAGTAAGAAATTGAAAACCTATTTGAAGAAATAATGATGAAAAACTTCTCTAACCTGGTGAAGAAAATAGACATACAAGCCCAGAAAGAGCATAGAGTCCCAAAAAAGATGAACTCAAATAGGCCCACAACAAGATACATCAAATTAAAATGCCAAAAAGTAAAGACAAAAAGAGAATCTTAAAAGCAGCAAGAGAAAAACAGTTAGTTACCTATAAGGGAGTTCCATGAGACTGTCAGCTTATTTCTCAACAAAACATTGCTGGCCAGAAAGATTGGCATGAAATATTCAAAGCGATATAAAGCAAGGACCTCCAACAACGAAGATTACTCTACCCAGCAAAACTATCATTTAGAACTAAAGGAGAGATGAAGAGCTTTCCAGATAAGAAAAAGCTAAAGGAGTTCATCTCCACCAAACCGGTAGTACAGGAAATGTTAGAGGGACTCCTTTAAGAAGAAGAAAAAGAAAGAAGTTCAAAAATATGAATAATAAAATGACAATAACTACATACCTATCAGCAACTACTTTAAATGTAAATGAATTAAATGCTCCAATCAAAAGACAGAATGGATAAGACAACAAGTCCCTTATATAAGTGAGTCTACAAGAGACTCATTTAAGATTGAAAGAAACACACAGACTAAAAGTAAAGGGATGGAAGAAGATATTTTATGAAAACAGAAACAAACAAACAAGCCAAGGCACCAATACTTATACAAGACAAAATAGACTTTAAAACAAAGGCTATGAAAAGAGACAAAGAAGGACCCAGTAATCCCACTGCCGGGTATTTATCCAAAGAAACTCAAAACACTTCTTCAAAGGGACATGTGAATCCATATGTTTTCTGCAGCCTTATTTACAATAGTCAACATATCCATCAATATGTTGGATAAAGAAGAGGTGGTACATATATACAATGGAATATTTCTCAGCTAAATGGCTAAAGAAGAGGTGGTACATATATACAATGGAATATTTCTCAGCTGTAAAAAAGAACGAAATCTTGCTGCCTATGACAACACGAATGGACCTAAAGGGAATTCTGCTGAGTGAAATAAGTCAAACAGAGAAAGACAAATGCCATATGATCTCACTTACTTGTGTTATCTAAAGAACAAAATAAACAAACAAAATAGAAACAAACTCATAGATGAGAACATTTTGATGGTTGCTAGATGGGAGAGGGTTTAGAGGGTAGGTGAAAAATGAGAAGGGATTACAGTCATGCGGCTGTAAAGTACAGCACAAGGAATACAGTCAATAACATCGTAATAACTACATATGATGTCAGATGGGTACTAGATTTATTGGAATGATCACTTTATAAGTTATCTAAATGTCTAATGACCATGTTGTATACTTCAAACTAATGTAATATTGTATGCCAACTGTAATTTAAAAATAAAAAAATATTATAAAAAAATTAAGCAAGGTGAGGTATGCCTGCCCTGGCCATCATCTGAGGAGCCACCACGGGAAAGCAGAGGCAGCAAGGTCAGCTGCAGACCCTGCAGAAGGACAGATTCTCGCTCTAAGTGCCTTAAGGCCAAGGTAGCAGTGCTGATGTTGCAGCCTTTGCAAAACCGTCCAGACCTTGAGAATCCTCAGGAAGTTTCTGTCTTCCAACTCCAGGTCACCAGAGAAGGCTTTCTTTAAGCCCAACCAGACTGAAGGGGAACTGGGGAAGACCAATTCCCACCGGATTTTGCTCCCTTTTTTTTTTTTAATACACGATTTTTATTGTGTCTTTAAAATATCACAGGTAAGTCTGAGGAATCATTTGACATCTTGGCATTTCTGTAGCTGGACAACTTTGACCTTATTCATCAGCCTGCTGAACTGTTCCTTTTTCAGAAACGTAAATATCATCCAAAATTTTGCTGATATCTTTGTTTTTCACTGTTGTGGCTTGTTGAATCAAAGCAACTCGATTTGATACAAGTTCAATGTCGTTTCCTTCAAGAATTAACTTATCTTTCTGGGCTTGAGATACTGAACAAGCAACACCTGACTTCATCTGAACCCTGTAGATGTATTTTATCTAAGAAATTTTGAATTTCAACAAGAGAACCATTCTCCTGAATAACAATGTTGATGAGGAAGTGAGTGTACATGTTGACGGGGAAGTGAGTGTACACAGACTTCATCTTGTAACGAAAGCCCAGTGTAACATCCTTGATCATGTTCTTGTACATGACTACAGACAGTGCGAACAGTAGCCAGTTCCTTTCTATTTCCCCACCATTTGTAAACCCGGAGTCTCTTCTTTTTCTTTCCAAGGAGACAGAGTTCTACATTAATGTGATTGAAGTCCCTCTACAGGGTGCCTCTGAGGCCCTTCACAATAACTGAGCATCTTTTCAGAGTGATAGCCGCATTTTCTGGAATGTCAGCAGTCTGATTGCTGAGAATGGTTCTCATCCTTGCATTAGATGCAGCAAAAAGAGCTGGATTTTGCTCCTTTTATACAGAAGAGGGGCAATGGACTTAGCATGACCTACTGTCCCAGTTTGCCAATGTCTGTAGGGTTTCCTGAGATGTGGGCTTTCTGTGTTAAAACTAGCACAATTCTGGGAAAACAGGGAAGGTGGGGTCACCTAAAAGGCCATGAAAAGGATTCTCCTTCCCTGAGGCTGGCACATGGCTGGGGACAGAGGACGGCTCAGACTTAAGCTGCCTGTTAATGGTTCTGCTAACCAAAACTTTCCTCACTATTTGGCCTCATATGAGGGGAAAGGCTGAAGAGCGGAGGGGTTCTGTGGCCAGCTTAGGGGCTGTCTTGGGAAAATAGGCAGAAGGAAAGTGTCCACGGTCTTCACGGTAGGGAAGAAATTCCCTCACTGGTTTTAGGAGGTGGGGGCCAATGAGGCCGCACATGGAGCTTGGGGCATTGGGAAGGAGTAGGGGAGCACCTGAGAACAGTGCCAGGACAAGGATTTGACTTGTCCTTAAACCCTTCACCAGGATACGATCCCTGGGGAGAAGGACAAGGGGCCGGGTGGCTATAAAATCTTTTGCCTGGTGGCTCCCCTCCCAGGAACCCAGAAGGCAGGTCTCAACGGAGAGCAGCTGTGAGTGCTGTCCTGGTGTGGGCCTGAGACACCAGAGCTAGCTTGTTTCTTTAGATCTGTCCCAGGAAACACGATCTCCTCCATGGGTGTCCCAATTGGAAGTTGTGGGCAGACAGATGTCTCCATAGGCAATGGAGGTTTGAGTTAAACTGGTCTGACAAAGCAGATCCCATGGAGACCACCTCACCCGTACCCCTTATTTGACAGGTGGGAGACCAAACTCTGGGGAGGCTTTCACTAGCTCAGGGCAGCACATTCACAAGTGGTTAGAATCCCAGATGGGACTCTCCACCATTAGATGCCACAGCCAGAGGGTCCTTGGAAGAGAAGCAGCTCAGAAGCCCAGCCTGGCCCTGTGAAAGCCCCTGCCCTTCTGGAGCCCACCTGCTGTTCTGAGAGAGGCACATTAGAGGGAGATCACGCCTTCGGGAGCCAGCATTCCTCTCTCCATTCTGTATGAGTCTCCAACTCTGGGTGAAAAGCTTCCAGCAGATTCCCTTGGACTGCTCTGCCCCGGGGCCTTCATGCTCTGGAAATCTGCAGAGGGTGCCTATCTGCTATGCCTTGTCTCTCCCAGTCTGGGAATGTGTAAGAAAGTTGAGCCTCACCCTCAGGAAGAGAAAGCTATCCCCCACCTCTGCACTAGGAACTTTCCTAGAGTTGGGACAGGTAAGATTCAGTTTACACAGCTAATAACAATGCTGGGCTCCAATCAGTTTAGCAGGAAACAGAGACTGGAGGGTGGGGCAAATGCAGATACATTCAGGTGTGTCTGATTAGTGCTTTGGGGAGGAATCCAGACGCAGGATGCTGAGGGAGGCGGAAGAGTGAGAGCAGATGTAGGTGGGTTCTGTTTTGAGTAGTCAGGAGGGTCCTAAGCGTAGGGCCAGGAGAAGGCAGAGAAGAGAGAAAATAATAGAGATACTCGGGAAAACCATCTCCTGACAGCTACCCTACCAGCTTTTAACATTTATAGTATTTCTAGTTTTATCCCATTGTGGGTGAGCTCAGCACTTCCAAAAATAAAATGCAGGAAAGAGCCTGAGAAATGTTCTCAAGGAATGACAGGGCTGCAACCCCCCCTTTTTTTTTTTTTTTTTTTGCAGCAAACTTTCTAGGAAACACAAGACTACATAAAGGGCCAACAAGGAGAGAAAGCCTGCACCCCACTGCACCCTTCAGACCCAAGAAGAGAGAAAGGCTCTGTCCTGGGCAGGGTGGCCAGGAGCCACCTTCATGGGAAGCCTCCAGAGGCTCGAAAGCTCTGCCCAAGCAAATGAGATGCTGACTTCTCCAGGAGAGTACAGATTTCCTGCACACAGAAATTCCCTGACTTATTCAACGATAGGCCTTTGGAGCTCCCTTAGCAATTACCACCTCACCAC
This sequence comes from Pteropus vampyrus, assembly GCF_000151845.1. Lineage (NCBI taxonomy): Eukaryota > Metazoa > Chordata > Mammalia > Chiroptera > Pteropodidae > Pteropus > Pteropus vampyrus. The sequence goes on along the minus strand of NW_011888891.1, from coordinate 2,043,749 downwards.
GCAGCTTCCTGCCTGGCTAGCCACGAATAATTTATTGCAAATAAGTCTCTTTGCTCCAATAAGGCAGTTGGGTTTTCTACATCTGAATTCCCTACAGAGCTTAACGTAGTTGGGGACCCAGCTGGTCTTCATTAAAATTCTTCTGGATCTGAATCTTCCCAACTTACCATGCCCCTTTCTCCACCCTCACAATCCAGCAGCCAGCCCAGGAATGCACTCATTTCTCACTTTCCTAAGGGCTGGATTGGCAGGTGCCATCAAAGGAAAGGCAGGTTAAGAGCCCCCGAGTCTGTAGATCTGACTGGTAACTTGACAAGAGCTTCCATAGGTAAACAGAGAGTCGCTATTAGCAAATTCTCTAATTAGGATTCTCTTTATTGTCCTCCTGTGGAAAATATTCATTTGTAACATTTAAGTCAGACCATGAATCTCATGGAGAACTGGAAATCTGTAAGAATATTACCTAAAGGTCTCTGGCAGGAGTCACCTCCCAGGTTTTGGTTACATCACCTATAAAAAGTATTACATAGGCAGGTGCCTAAGCCTGTGATAAAGTATCTTCCAATTCTACTCTTCTGTGCAAAATTGGACCATCTCGTTCATCCATGTGTGAAAGTGTGATGTAGATTTGGAGTAAAAAGACCTAGGGTTCACATCCTGGCTCTGCGTTCCTGGCTGGTCTTGGGAAGTCACTTAATCTTTCTGAACTAATTTTCTTCCCTATGAAGTGGACACAATAATAATATCTTCACCACATAGATATGAGATTTAAATGAGATACTATATGTGAGCAGGGTTGACAAACTGTAAAGTAGTATTCAACGATTACTGATTATTAATAGGGCATAATGACGGCGATACATAAAAATGTTCCTTTAAATAAGCAATTGCTTATGGGTGATATAAGAAACGAAAAAGATCATAGCTGATGGACTTGCTGGTAACTTCTCCCTGCCCAGGGGGATCAGCTGCCCTGAATCTGCCTTTTGAGATGGGCACTTAACAGATCTCAGAGTGGAGGCTGGCAGTCTGGCCTCTACAAAAGCAGGGTGAAGCTGTTGGCCACCTGCCAGGGCTTCTCCCACGCTGCTTCTGCAATTTGACAGCAGACTGCAGACAACCTCTTCCCCAAGTAATAAAGTAACAGTAAATTAAGGCCCTTATTTTTTAGTGCACTTTATGCAAAGGGAGCAGACCCTCTAGGAATGAATATTCATTTGTACCACCCTTAAAAAAATGCTGATAAACTCACAAAAAGTTGTTATTGCTAAATGCTAATTGCATTTCCTTGGGTAAGCACCATAAAAAATTCATTGCAGTTTTCAGAAACAAGCTCCCAATTGCATTTTAATTGCTAGAGAGGCGAGACTAGGGGAGAAACTTAACCAGGAAAATACTAACTAGTTATAATAAGGAACTCTCCCCAAGCCAGAAGGCCCAGTTCTGAGCAAAGAGCTAAGAAAAAGCGATGGGTCTCGTTGGGAAGCCAGACCTAAGAGAGCTCTGACCTAAGTGTTTCTCAGACTTTGCAGCGTCTTAGCACCTAGATGGCTGGGGCTTTTTGTTGCAGATCATGACATGCAGATTTGACAAATGTAAAGAATTAAATAAATATATACATACCAAAAGTCTAGAGAGATGAGCAGGAGTCAATTCCATAGTTTTAAGAAACATGTATGGGGGGAAGATTGTAATTTTACCTTTTAATGTGAGGGTCTGTGGGGGAGAGGGGGGCGGGAGACTGGACATAGACCATACATCTCTTCATTTTAATAACAGAACTCTTTGGACCAGTTCACAAAACTGTCATTTGAAACCAACCTATTCCAACACCAACCAGAATATTTTTACAGTAGCCCCTACTCCTACCCCTGCTCCAAGCAGGGCCAGCCAGAGCCAAGTAAGAACAGGAAGCAGGTGAGACCAACCACAGAAAAGTGGGGAGGATCCTGACTCCATGGGCTTAATCTGGGCTGGCTCGGTCTTGACTCCATCTTCCCAGGAGCATCCAGAGGCAGGGTGGAGGGCACAGGGAGAAGGAAGGCCCAGGGTATCCCTGGGCATCCTCCCAAAAGATGGGCACAGTGGCTAGGCAGGGGAGAGAGCAGAAGGGCAGGCTGCTTCTGGCATCCTCTTCCTTTTCAGCTCCTCCCCGACGTTCAGCAGCTGCCCCACGCTCCAACTCTGCCTCAGCCTCTCTCTTGTCATTGGGACTCGCTGGTGAGATAGAGAAACTGGAAATCAGGGTGTGAGGAGAGAGCCCTATGGCCTGGAGGCTGGCCCATGGGTGGTGACTGTCTCTTGTGCAGTGATAGGAGATCCATGCCTTCTGCTTCGGGGTCTGCTGCTTCTCCATCTAGTGGACCTGCCAGAGACCCCAGAAAACATGAGGTTGGTATGAGTGAGATGGAGGAAACGATGGGATTAGGGGAGAGATTCCTGAGCTGAAAGAGGAAGGAGCTGGATCCACAGCGTGGCTCCAGCATGCACTAGCCAAGTAACTTTCATTTTAGTAAATCACTTAACTCTTCAGAACTTCATTTCTGCTTCTACCAAATTGGGCTAAAAATATCCACTTCTCTAGGTTTTTTGTAAGGTTTGAACGAGATGACGGATGCATATGCCCCCTGTAAACCCTAAAGTTTATTAGCTACCACCCACCCCATGCCCAATCTTGCAGAAAAATGCTTTTCTTTATCATGATCAGCATTTGTGAAGTACTTGATACAAATAATGTGTTTTTATACACATTATCTCACTTGGCCCTCCCACTGAATAGATGAAGTGAGTGGCTTGCCCAATGTCGCACAAGAATTAATTAGTTGCCAAACCCAAATTGCTAAATGCTGAGCTCTCTCTGTAGTGCAGGGAATATGGGCACCAGTAACTCCCTTAGAAATCAAGGGTGAGTGATGGTCATAAATAAATCCAAAAATAACATGAGGATCACTCGCTCTAAGCCTAGCACTGTGCAGGCCTTATACAGGTCTTACCTCACTGAATTGTCACAATAGCATACCAGGTAGCCACGATGGTTATTACCAGGCAACTGAGGTTTACCAGTTAGGAACTTGCCAAAGTTCACACAGTAAATGGTAGATCTGGGGTACAATACAAACTCATGTCTACTCTTCCCCAGTTTATGCTTAAATGGCTAGAAAGCCAATGGATTCAACATAATAAGCATCATTTCTGCTTCATCCCTCCTGGGGAACATTCTCTAGCCCCTCCCAAGCCCCCAGCAGGGCCCAGGCCTAAGGGGTAAGGGTCACAGGTTCCAAGGAACAGGTCCTCTACAAACTTCCCTGCCCCACCCTGGCCTCCACACTCACCCATGCCGTATTGTGGATCCAGTCCAGGAACTCAGCAATCTTGGCGTAGACGCCAGGGTGATTGGGCTCTGCGCAGCCTCGACCCCAGCTGACCACCCCCACGAGGCGCCATGTGCCCCCATCTGGGCACACCAGGGGCCCCCCGCTATCTCCCTGGGGGATCCAGGCACAGAAACCAGAGGAACAGGCAGTTAGTGCTTCCAGGTAGAGGGGCACCAGACCTCCCTGGTTAGCAGACCCTGCATTCCCGGCCCCTTCCGCTTCCAGCATGGATCCTGCCTTTCTTCACCCCTCCTAGGGATGCTGCTCAGACAAGGGGCCAAGCCACAGCAGGACCCCTGCTACCCACTCCACCACAGCCCCCTCCCTGCCACACCTGGCAGGCATCAGCCCTCCCGTCCAGGTAGCCGGCACACAGCATGCGGGGGGTCAGGGCCCCGCTGTACACGCAAGAGCTGTTGCAGAGCTGGGTGCTAAGCAGCGGCACCACGGTGTCCTGCAGAGTGTCCGAGCTGTGGGCTGCAGGAGGCAGACACAGAGATAGAGGGACACAGCAAGGCCAAAGGGCACAAAGCAAGGCCCAAGAAGGCAGAGCAGCAAGAAGGGAGGTGGTTAAAGGCCCCAGAGAAACAGAGACCAAAAGAAGGGATCCCAGGATGTGGGCTGTGGACCCTGAACAAGGAGGCAAGGGTCTGTCAGACTTGGAGTCTGGGAGTGAAGAGGAGTAGAACTCTCATACACAACCTCAAATACTAAGGCCTTGGCACTCCTGGGACAAAGGTAGCGAAAGTAAAGGGCCTGGGTTTAGGGGAAATTCGGGGGTTGTTCTCTCAGAAAGACCAGACAGGGAAGACTGGGGCCCCTAGGCCTGGCCGATGGTGACACCAGAGGACAAGTAGACTGGCACTGGAATGTGACTGGGGTAGGTGGAAGTGCCTCTCCTTGGGAAGGATGCCCCGCCCCCCTCCACCCCCACACCCGTTTGCAGCCAGGGCCCTGGGAGCTGACTTACTGTGGCTGGGGTCGGTGTGGCCCCAGCCAGATACCCAGCACTGTGAACCCCTCGGAAAATCCTGCTCTTCGGCCGGCAGGCACACAGCGCCCACGGTGTCTGTGGAGAGGCGTGGTCCTGGGTCCCACTCAGGCTCAGTTTCCCTCCTCGAGCCTGGGTGCCCCTTCTCAAACTGTCCTGGTTCTTGGTCTCCACCTAGTCCTCCTACACAGTGTGCAGGTTCAGCACTATAACACCTTGGGGGTCACCACTCACACAGAGGACAATATATAAACTTCAGTGTGCATGGCACCCTCTGGATTGGGCAGCGTACACACCGCACACGTCCCCACCTGAAGAGGAATGGGGACTGAGGGAGAATGGAATTCCTTCTGGGCCTTTGTACCCAACTTCTCCTAATGAGGACCCATTTTGGGTGTTTGGTTCCTCTTGGGGGATTGTTTACAAAAGTGTGTGATGCGCCCTACAGGAGGAGTCCGCATATATTCTTAGGCAGTACACAGATGTGCCGTTAAATAACACTGATTCACGTGGGGAGAGAGTCCCTCCAACTGCATGAAGGAGAAAGATTCCCTCTGGTGCTCCTTTTAGTACCTGTCAACCTCCATCTAAACACAGAGGGAGCAGGTCCCGGGCACAGCAATTCTGCAGAGGACAGCACCCAGCTAGAACTAGAACACTGTTTTGTTTTCACTGTGTACTTTTGTGATTATCTATTTACTATAAGTAATATGGGTTCTCCAGTTAGGAAGTAACTTAAAGTTCCCCTTTTAAATATATTGAAGTCAATTTGGAAATATTAACTATTGAATAACAGTTCAGAGAGTACCCATATATAAAATTTGTGAAAGGCATATAGCAACAACTGTTGTTGGGGAAATCCAAGACTGCAGGTCACAATGGGAGGGAGAAGTGCTAAGTATTTGTGAGTGCGTGCACACAAGTGTATATGATGTGAGCATGTAGTATTTGTGAGTGCATGCACACAAGTATGTATGATGTGACTGTGTGTGCATGAGCGTGAGTGTACATGTGTACTTGTGTGAGCATTGCACGTTTGTCTGTTTCTGTGCATGTATGTGTTTGTAGGGGAGTGTGCACGTGCACATGTGTTGTTGGAGGTGCCCTTCTAGGACAGATGCTATGGAGAAGCCTGGCCCCAGAGTCAGCACACCAGGCTCAGGAACTATTTGCCGCATGGACTTAAAAAAAAAGTCACTTCCCTCACTAAATTCAGTGTCCTTATCTCTATGTACCTGCGTCATCTACCTGTCAAGGTTCTTATGAGGATCAAGTGAAAGAATATTTGAAAAAAGAAATCTTATTAACTATAACATGCCACAAGGTGGCTGGGACCTAGGACCAGCCTGAAGACAGGCACAGGGAGGCTATTGATAGAAGGAGCAACTGTAAAGCTCTGCTTGCAACCTGGAGGCAAATCCTACCTGCAGCCCAGCTATGAAAAGGGCCAGAACCTTTGTCCCCAAAAGAGCATGTAGAAGAGTTTGTGCACTTTGGGTCCAGGTGATGCTAAGTTCAGTACAGTCACCAAATGAACTGAATGCTTTAAGGCAGTGGTCCCCAACCTTTTTGGCACCAGGAACTGGTGCTCCTATGAGAACCTAATGGCTGATGATCTGAGGTGGAGCTGAGGCAGTGATGTTAGCACTGGGGAGGGGCTGCAAATACAGATGAAGCTTCACTTACTCACCCATCACTCACCTCCTGCTGTGTGGCCCGGTTCCTAACAGACCATGGACTGGTACCGGTCTATGGCCCAGTGGTTGGAGACCCCTACTTTAAGGTTTACAGCACTAAGAGGAAACCTTAGAAATCTTGCCTTTCGGCCCTCCCTATGCCTGCTCCTCTCTCACCACAGCCTGCACCTGCTCGCCCGGAGCCTCACCTGAGAACATGAGCGGTGTCCGGAGCCGCAGGAGGGCAACATCGTAGTCATGATTCTGGGCACTGTAGAGAGGGTGGGGGATGATCCTCTCCACCACAGTCCCCTGATGTGGCCTGACCATACTGTGGCTGACCAGCCCCGCATGGACCCGCCAGCTAGACAGGCGGGACAGCCTGAAACTGTACACAGGAACCATGCTGAGCCCGGGAAAGGAAGGGGCAGAAGAGGTTGACATAAGTGAGGTGGAGGGTGGAGGAAGCTGACCAGAGAGGCTATTAGTGGGGACCCCCATCACTAGGCTATAAGCTCCCAGAACCCCTGAGTACCCCCTCAAAGCTGGCAAGACAGTGGGCATGCAGTAGGTGCTTAATAAATGCTCAAGTATTGATGGATAGAGAAGTAAGACACTATGTGTCATCTGCAACCACCACCCCCACTCCCCTACATAGATCCCTCCAAGTTTTACAGCAAACATCGAAGGGCCTTGTATGATGTAACTCTAAATCAGAAAAACATCCATCAGTCCTGTCTTTCCACTTACAGTATGTGATTCTGGGGAGTCATTTCACTTCTCCCAGCCTCAGTTTCCTCATTGTAACATGAGGATTACAATATCTGCCCTGCTTACCACCAAGCAAAGAGGGCCAAAGAGCTCATTCAGTCATCATTCATCCTTCGTTGCTACAACCAGTATTTATTAAGCACCTGCTGTATTCCAGGACTGTTCTAGGCCATGAGGACAAGGCAGTGGGAAAATCAACAGAGGGATTCAGTGGAAAACAAGACTGAGTCCCTGCTCTTGTGGAGCTTCCAGTCTAAAGGAGAAGAAAGATATTAAACAAATAATTACATGGAAAATGGTTTAATTAGAGTGGTGATAAACATTAAGAAACACAGAGTACAATGAGTATGAAAGCACTTTAAAAACTTAAAACTGAACAAATATAAAGAACCGATACTTGTATTATTACAGCTATTCATGTATAGCTGTTCTTGGCACTGAACAGGGAGAATTTCACAAACACCATCGTGCCCACTCACAGCGGACATGGGGAGGCAGACAGTTGGACGTGGACATTTTATACAGGATGTACCAATGGCCAAACAGAAAAGGTGACTGAGGCACTCTCCTCCCCAGCATCCTGAGACTTGCCTGTGCATGCAGTGCGCAGCGGTCACTACCCAGTGTGGTGCCAGCACAGAGCCCCCGCACGTGTGCCGGGAGCCCAGGGCCACACTGGCCTGCCAGGGCCAGCGCCCGGGAGCCACAGCCTGCCCACCCACTATCCGAGAAGCCAGGGGCCTTGCTCCACACTCTGCAAACAGAGAAGCACCAGTAAGTTGGAAAGAAAGAGATGTGGGTATTGGCACAGTCTTAATGCTCAGCAAGTGTAGTCCAGTGTGAATAGCTTACATCTATTATTCCCGGTCCTAAGTAGAAATATTGATTACGCACCTGCAGACCCTACCAGTCTGTGAGCTCACTAGAGCAGGGACCATGGCTGTGTTATCTATGGAGCCCCAATACCTAATGAAACGCCTGTCCTATAGGAGGTGTGTGGGTGGATGCATGGAAGGATCAATGCCGAGATGGACAGATGCATGGGAAGAGAAATGAAAGGAACTACATAGACTGTTTCCCATTTGACCCCTAGTTCGGTACCCTCCTTGATCTCCTGAAGCTGCTAACTGGTTAATAACCAGTAATATTTCCAACTTCGAGGCTCTCCAGAAGAAAGGGGGAGTGAGTATCAGAGGCCAAGGCAGGTAGTGTCAGGTAGTGAAGCAAGGAGACCATCTGCCTGGGCCACTGGCTGGTGGAGGATATGACAAAGACTTAGACAGGGCTCCGTTTGGGCTGAACTGTGTCTGCAAGAAGTGTCCTGGCAGGCAGATGGGCAGGTAGACAGGAAACCCCACCCCAGACCCAACCGAGCCTCTCTATAGGGCTATTCCGCACATGGAATTGTGGGTGGGGGTGAGGAGAGATTCCTTCTTCCCACCACTACCTTCCTAGGTCCAAGATATGACTCACCAGAGCATTTGAGGGAAACAATTTGGCCAGAAGCGCAGTTGTCCCTGCAAAACAGAGGCACCAGCAAGAAGCTGGGCAGGGACCCACTCGAGGCTGAGCATCCACCCAAGGGCATGGAGGAAGGTCGGAGTCAGAGGAGGCCTCTCATGTAGCCATAGCCATCTGGTTCCCACCCCTACCCAAGCCCCTAAGTCCCTCCTCAAAACAGGTCTCCAGGACACTGTGCACGCTTTCCAATTGCCCCAAAACCCCAGCTAGACTTCATGGTCCTCAAGGGTTGCTTTCGGTAGGGCCCAAAGTTATAAATCAGGTATTCATGAATGAGAAAGCCCAGCTGTTCCTGCTAAGCGTCCCTGAGTAAATGTGCGTTTGGTGGATGAGTGAAGAAACGAGTGGGGAGTGAACAGGACTCTGCCCGTGCTCTTTCCCAGGCTTACTCTAGTCTCTAGCCCAAGCCCCTTGCCTGGCCCTGAATATCCACATCCTTGCTCTCCTCTTTCCCTTCTTCTTCCTTAGCATAAACTTCAGTTCCAAAGCCCTCTTTTCTTTCTTCACTCATCTCTTGCCCCTAATAGCCCAGTGCCTGGATTCTTAGTTCCTTCTAGTTTCTCAAAACCACAGCCCTCTGGCTCTCCTGGCAGAGGCAGTCCCACTCCTGCTTCCCTTTGTCTGTTCGGGTCTCTAAGATAGCATTCGAAGCCTCCCTAATCTATACCCATGTTCCCATGATGGACCCTCAGAGGGCGGGAGCTGGATAGGAAGGGCCTGAGAAACGGGTTCAGACAGGAAAAGTGGTGTGAAGATAAGAAAGCTTTGGAGCGGTGATGGGGAGCCCAGCCAGCCCAGGAAGCTGCTGGGCAGCTGGAAGAAGCCCAGGCAGAGCAAAGACCTTCTCAGCATGTGCCCACCCCCACGATCTGGGGAAGGACTCACTCTATCCCAGAGCCCTCTTCTCTGGAGGGTCTCCAGGATCGAATCAGTTCTTAACCAGAACAAATCAACCACCTCTTTCCTGAGACTTATCCAAATAAAATGTGGCAGGGGTGAGAGAGCAGTCAGTTTGGAGACAGGAGCCCGGTTCTAAGACTTGGTTTGGCAGCTTATTAGTTCTATAACCTTGGACAAGGCCTTTTTCCTGATCAAGGCTCAATTTGCCCACCTGTAAAGTGGGAATAAGAGTACGACGTCAAATACTGTGACAATAACAACCCATCCCACAGTTCTTGCAAGGGGCAAGTAAGATAACGTATGTGAAACTTGGATGGGCAGGCAAGTGGAACTGAGTTTGTAATTTCTGATCAGGAAATGTTCCTCTTTGTCCTCCTGTCTTACACCACCAATGTCCAAGCCACCAGGCTCCAGTGACGGGAAGATTTTTGCTGAACTGCTCACCAGGAAGTAAGGGACCCCACTCATCTCCTCAGTAGCCTTACCTGGGTTGCCACACCTCCTCCAGGACGCCTCCTAGCTTAGGAGGGAGCTGAGCAAACTTGTGAGAGCTGTTGAGCTTGATGTCAGACAGGTTCACCCCCTTTTGGTGAATAAGACTTGGCAGAAGAAAAGAACAGAACAGGAGGAAACTGGCCGCAGCATGAGAGGTGGTAGTTAATAACTGGAACGTGCATGAGATACTACACCCGGATAGTGACCAAGCATGGCTGTAACAATTGCCTCTTCTGAGATTTGTTTGTTAGAAAACAAAGACACTCAAAGGAGAGATACAGGATGGGGCACCATCATGTCCAGAGGCCAGGAGATGACCAAAATGACCTCTTGCCATTCCCTGAGCACTTTGAGCATGACAGGCAGATAAAGGTCTCTAACTCCCCATCCCCTGCTGCCAGCCCTCCACCCTCCCCAGGCTTCAGGTCTGGCCCCAGTTACCTGAGATGCCCAAGGCTCCGGCAGATCTGCACACCCAGGGCAGAGCTCCAGCCCTCGTGGCAGACCAGGACCCAGTCTGGCTGGGCCCTCAACTGTACTTGCAGCAAGAAGTCCTCAGTGTTTATTCTGAAAGATACTGAACCATAGCATGAAAGCCACATCCCACCTGCTGTCGGGTGGAGAGGTGGGGAGGGCAGGGGGAGCTGAACCTGGCCACCGTGGGATCTGTAGAGTCCTTAATAATAGAGTCTGGGTTGCCCAGTGTCAGGCTCCCTGTTCCCCAGTACATCTGGCTGTTTCTGAGAACAAAATAACCCTATCTGTGCAGCATTTCAGTCTTCCGTTTTAACCAAATGCTTTTACATGTGATCCATCGCTCATCGTCATGGCAGCCCTGTGGGGTGAGTATTACCATCCTTCCCATTCTGCAGAGGGAAAACTAAGGCATGAAGGTTAAGCGACCTGCCTAAGACCACAAAATCTGCAAGTGATGGATCCAGGACTAAGTCCATGTCTTCTGATTTCAAATCTTGTGACAATACTAGTGATGGTTACCATTTATTGAACATCTCTGTTTTTTTCCAGGCTCTGTGCTAAGCTCTTTTAAATATTAGTTTGTACTATCCTCACAACTTCATGCAGTGGATATTTTTATCTCCATTTCATAGAGAAGGAACTGGAAGCTCAAAGAAGTAATGTGCCCAAAGTCACACAGCTAGCAAAAGGCTGGCTCCAAGCTAATTCTAACTAACTTCTATAACTGATTTTAACCCCAGCCTCAGCAGCATCATACTTTCTGATGTTCAACTCTTGCCTGGAGAGGAGAGAACAATGTCAGGGTAAAGGGGTGACAATGTATAGTGATGTTCCCAGCCCTATAGGTGACAACTGGATGAAGTCATGCCAGTCACATACTATCTCCCCACCTACCTGGCTCCTCTTCCCCCAACCCCTTGCTGGCTCACTCTGCCCAAAATGGCAAGTTGCCATCCCTCCTGACAGCCCGGGCTCCTGGATATTCCCCAGCTAGAGGTCAAGGCAATCCCCGAGGGGTGTTGAAAGCCCCAAATTAGAGATCAGCTCTTCAAGGCTAGACTATGTCACCACCATCACACGAGAGGAGGAGACCCAGATGGGTAGCAGCAAAGTCATGGGCCTTCACATTGGTTCTCTTGCCCCCAGCCAGAAGAGGGGTCCAGAACTGTGAAGGGGCTCAAGGCTGGGGAGTCTTGTAGCCATGGGGTGTGGCCCACCTGTTTTGGGAAGCGAGGGGAGCAGGGCTTCCTCTCCATTGGCCTCTGAGCAGCTCAAAGTCATAGCCTCATCCTGCAAGGCCCCGGAAATGGGCTGAGAGGCAGCTGGCCACAGATGCAGTGCTTCAGAGGACAAGGACAAGGAGACAGTCATAGAGGAGAAGCTGGGGAAATGGGAGGGATTCCCACAGGAGGGGGACAGGGGGCAGAACAAGACACCTGCAGCAGAGAGAGGCAAAAGCAGCCATCTGGGGACACCTCATCAACCACTCTGCCTTATGCAGGTCCCTACCTAACATGCTGAGAAGAGGCACAGTGCTCTCTCCATCTCTCCATCTCTCCATCTCTCTTTATCTCTGACTGGGAAAGATTTCTAGGAAAAGTTTGGCCAGCGCCTCCTTAATTCACCCATTCAGGTACCTTGCATTTCTCACTATAGTTCTAGACTGTCCTCATGTAGAGCCTAAATCCCTCCAGCTGCAGTTTCATCACATCTCCCCTTGTCCGCTCAGAGTTCATGAGAGAGACGCTCATCCATCTGCCTTTAACATCTGCATGCACCAGCTCTCTCTTCCAACATCCCTCAGGTCTTCTTTGTCCCTCCCCAGATCACCGAAAGGTCCCAGCACTGACCTAGAAGCCATGAGCCAACGCTCGCACCAGCCAGCAGCCCCAGGGCTGCCAGCACCGCACAGCCGCGCCGCCTGGAGCACCAACACCCTGCCAGAGAGACTGTGGGGGATGGCAGAGCAATGTCTGAGTGCCTTGCTCTTGGCTGCCAGCCTCACTCCACCCTGAGGCACCACTGTGGGGCTAGGCAGCCACGGAGCTACAGCAGGAGTTTGCCCTGCTGCACGTGCCCACCTCCCGCTTCCCATCACTCCTGAAGCCCACAGATCCCACTCAATCCCCAAAATGGAAAACAGAGAGCAAAATCAGATCTGGGATAAATAGCAAGAAAGCCTCTCCCATCAATCATTTGGGGCTGACCCACGGAGGATCTGAGGAAGAAGAGAATCGGGGAGGGGATAAGAAGATTATCCCTTCACCGCCCCCACCCTATCATTCCCTGACAGCCCAGTCTGCCCTACTGGGTTGCTGCTGGGCCTCAGGCTTCCGCAGTGGGTCTCCCAGCTCTGCTCTGAAGATCCAGGGTCCTGGGCTCTCCTCTGCATACTGAGCCTCCGTGGGGGCTTGGCCATCCAGCATTGGGCTCTGGGGAAATAGTTGCCAGTCACTCAGGATCCCCACACCAAGGAGAGAAGTCACAGGCCACTACAAGCCTCCACTCTCTAACCCCGGCCATGCTATCATAGCCACTTGCAAGCCTTTTTTCATCTTGGAGATTCTTTGTGTGTTCCCATAGATATCCCTCCAGACCCTCTATGCTCTCCTGGAACCCCTAACCCCACACGCCTTACTCTCACCTAGCCAGTAAGTGTCAGAGACTTGAACCCAGACTGGGCTGACTCCAAAGCTCACAATCTTTACTACCTCCAAACCTTGCCTCCCATGAGAACGGAGGGCATCTGCTGAGTCCTTTGGTATCCCTCCTCAGGCCTCAAGATCCCACCTTTCTTCATTCCCTTCTATCTCAGAGAAAGAAGTACCCTTCCTCAGTGCACCATCCATCCATTCATTCAGTAAACAGTACTGAGCTCAAGTAGACAGGCTACAACGGGAGATATTGTAAGGACCTCACAATAAATTAACATGAATCTCCACCACCACTGCCTCAGAGACATTGCATTTGAGTCCTGAAGATAAGTCATGTAAACGAAGCAGTACACTAAGAAGGAGAGCTTACTTTTCACTGGGGAAATCAAAAAAGACCTTCTAGAAGAGGCATTCTCTGAGATGGGCTCTCATAGATGACTAGGATTTGAACTGATGTATATGGCCACTGGGAATTCCAGGAAAAGAGTATTGAAGAGGAAAAGGCATGGGGGTAAGAGTAAGTTATACATTATCCTGAAATCCATGTGCCATGAAGAAGAGTAATCGAAACTAAGATTTTGGAAAAAATACTGGACCAGCAGTTCAAAGCTAGGTCTACAGCCTACTACGTGAACTTAACAACTCACTGTCTCTCCAAAAGTCAATTTTCTCATTTATAAAATAGAAGCAATAACCCCTGCTTCCCAATAAGTGTTCTCCTCACTTCTAGTGCCTTGTCTCCCTCCATTTATTCTCCATGCCCGAGCAATCTTGCTAAAATGCAAACATGAGCAAGCTAGCCCTGCCTTTAAAGTGCCCAGTGAAGCTTTGTAGCCTTCAGAGTAAATCCAAAGCTCTGTGGCATGGTTCACAACATCCTCTATGATCTTACCCTTCCTCATCGCTCCATCCGTACCTGCCAGCACTAACCCTCTCCATAGCAGAACTCAGGGTCATACTAACACACATGCAAGTCCTCAGCACCTCCACGGGCTCTCACATCACAGAGATGTTGCCCCTGCTGTCCCCCTCCCCATATAGGTGACTCCTATGACCCTTCAAGAATCAGCTTAAATGTCACTTTCCCAAGAAGCTGGCCCTTTTATGTTCATCTACTCTCTCTTTCCTTACTGACCCAGGCATCCCAGGGCCTAGCTTAGGGCCTAGCACAAAATGGGAATTCAGTTAAGGTACACTGAATGAAAGGAGGAGAGGAAGAAAGGAAGGGGGGGAGAGAGAGAGAGAGAGAGAGAGAGAGAGAGAGAGAGAGAAAAGGAGAGAGGGAAGGAGGGAGGGAGGGAGGGAGAGAAGAAAGGAAGGAAGGAGGGAGGGATAAGAGGCTAAACAAGATTATGTGATTAAAAGGATTTTATAAAGTACAATGCAAACATTAGGAATAAGAAAAAGAAATATGTATAAGCTATGGATCCTTTCTTCAAGGAACTTGTAGTCTAGTAAAGCAGACAAGGCCCCTTAAAGTTGAAGTAACTCCCATCTCCCCTGCAGACCACCTTTCTCTGTCAATACAGCTTGGTCTAGAGAGAATTCCAGGTAATGCCCAGCCTTTCTTCCTGTCTCAGTATTGAGGGAACTTGGCTTTCTTTCAATTCAACTTCTGGAAAAACTGGCCTCACCTCAGGTGCTGCCCCACCTCAAACCTCACTTGTCCAAACTCATGTGGTAGCCTAGGAAAATGGTCACTAATTGTACAGGACCTCCTGGTCCTCCTTTTGAGTAGGAGTTCAGTGTAATAATGATTTGCTGAGCACTGCCTACATGCAAAGCACTTGGTTAGGCATATGGGGAACAAGAGAGAATAAAGTCAGCTCCTGGGGGAAACAAAACCAGGAGGATGGCCACACAGGGCCCCCTCTAGGATCTAGCCCCTGCACCAGAGCGCTAGAGGAGGTTCTTTCTAAGAGCCAAGAATCCCAAGGGCCAGGGGTGGGTGGTAGAAAGAAAGAGAGGCCAGATCAGGGATGGCGCAGAGGTATGTAGCCTTACCATTTGGGTCAACAGCACTGATGTAAAGCCCCAGGGTCTGCTAGGAAGAGTTCTGCTCCTGTTCTAGATCAGCATTGCTTAAATACCCTGACTGGAGGGTGAGGTCTCCCGAGTTCACACATGGCCCCTCCCCTCATCCCCCTCCACACACACACACGCACAAAGACACACACCAGAGAGACAATGAACTCTGCTCAGAAACCATGAATAGACCCCTTGTTGCAGGAAAGGGGGCCAAGGGCTGGGCTGGGCAGCCTCAGCCCCTCCCATCTGCTAACTAGAAGCTTAGAAACAGAAAAATGTTACAGGGAGGAGGGGAGGCCAACTACTGTTGCTTAGCAACCAGGTCCTTTGTGCCAAAAAGTGTGCCCCATGCATGCTAGCACAATTCCCCCTTCCTGCTGACAGGGCTGTATTAGAGAGACTGATATTAGCATTTGTTGAAATGTTTTTGAGCCCTCTGGATTATATCTAGCCGCTATGTGAGTTGGCTTTCCAGGCAGTCACCATGTTGGAATTGAGATGATGATTAGTGATCTTTGTCACCCTCTCTTCAGGGCTGCACCTGTCAGGAAAATAGGGCCTCTTGGCCCAGGAAAATAGGGCCTCTTGGCCCAGCTGCCCTAGGGGCCCCTTAATGCTATGCTGCTTCAAAATACAGGTGGCCTAGCTGAGCCCAGGACGGGCTGAATACACCCAGGAGCCACATCTCTTTAGTTGAGGAGGCAGAGCAGGTCCCAGGAAAGGAAAGGCCAGCGTGGCTCCTCCTTCTCTAAACATCTCTCATAGATCCCTCAAACAGGATAGTTTAAGAATATGGGCTTTGGAGTCAGACCTTCACCCAGCCCTAGTTCTGTCACTTCCCTTATCCAGCTTCACCTGTAAAGTTAGGATAATAGTACCTATCTCATAGATAGAGTTGATGTTGGAATTAAATGAGATATTGAATATAAAGCTTTAGTCTTGGGATGATCACTTCATAAAATATATAAATGTCTAATCACTATGTTGTGCACCTGAAACTAATATAATATTGTACATCAACTGTAACTGAAAAATAAATTAATTTTTAAAAATAAATAAGGAAAGATTTTTTAAAAAATAAATTTTTTAGTCTGGCATCTAGCACAGACTCTACTCAGTAAATATTAGCTATTATATTACTATTATTATTACTATTACTACTACTATTATTGAATCTCACCCATACATGCTTTATTTTTACTTTTGCTCCCTATTTTCTTCATATACTCAGTGTGTCAACTCTGAGCTTATGGTTATCACACAGAGCTCTCTACACACAATATGACAAAGAGACAGAAGTCTCCCATGAATCATAAAAGCAAGAGGAAAGAAATCAAGGCTGGAGCTGAGAAATTCCTGGTTAGGCTCTGAGATCTCCTATGACAATACTCTTCAGCCTATAAATCTGAATACTTACTGTGTGTCAGGAAATAGTCTGGACGTGGAGAATGAATAAGTCACAAGCTAGGAGCTTGAAAGCTGGGAGGAGAGACAAGAACAGATATAAATAATTGTTATTTTTGAAAAGTGAAGGAACGGAGGCATGGACACAGAGGTATAGGCGAATAAGGAGAGAGCTGACTTCTTTTCCCAGATAACCCAGAGAAGACTTCACAATGGAGGAGACCCTTGATAAGTTTTGAGATGTGAGAAGCCATTAACATAGAAAGGCATTTCAAATATATTACAGGTGATATCAGTGAAAATGGCAGAGTAAAGACCTCAGAAAACTCTTTCCTCCATAAAAGCAATGAGAAAACTGGTAAAAAAAAATTCTCAGAATCGACTTTTTTAGAACTCAAGAAGTTAACCAAAGACTTACAGCAATATGGGAAGTGTTTATTCAAGAAAATGACAGACCACAGCTTAACATCGTACTCAACAGTAAAAAGCTAAAAGCTTTTCCTCTAAGATTAGGAATAAGACAAGGGTGTCCACTTTCACCACTTTTATTCAACGTAGTATTGGAAGTCCTAGCCACAGCAATTAGGCAAGAAAAAGAAATAAAAAGCATCCAAATTGGAAATGAAGAAGTAAAACTGTCATTGTTTGCAGATGACATGATAATATATATAGAAAACACTAAAGACTTTACAAAAAAAAAAAACTGTTAGAACTAATAAATTCAGTAAAGTTTCAGGATACAATTTCAATATACAAAAATCTGTTGTATTTTATACACTAATAAAGTATCATAAGGAGAAATTTAAAAAATGATATCATTTACAATTGCATCAAAAAGAATAAAATAACTAGGAATAAATTTAACCAAGAAGGTGAAAACCAAAAGAAACTGATGAAAGAATTAAAGACACAAATAAATGGAAAGATGTTCTGTGCTCGTGGACTGGAAAAATTAATATTATTAAAATGTCCTTACCACCCAAAACAATCTACAGAGTCAATGTAATCCCTATTAAAATTCCAATGGCATTTTTCACAGAAATAGAACAAACAATCCTAAAATGTGTATAGAACCAAAAAAGACCCAAATAACTAAAGCTATCTTAAGAAAGAACAAAGCTGGAGGCATCACACTCCCTGACATCAAACTATATTACAAAGATATAGTAATCAAAGCAATATGATATTGGCATAAAATCATACACTTAGATCAATGAAATGGAATAGAAAGCCCAGAAATAAACCCATGGTCAGTTAATTTATGACAAAGGAGCCAATAATATACAATGGGGAGAAAACAGTCTCTTTAATAAATGGTATTGTAAAAACTGGACAGCTACATAAAACTACACCATACACAAAAATCAACTCGAAATGTTTTACACCATACACAAAAATCAACTCGAAATGGATTAATGACTTACATTTAAGACCTGAAACTGTAAAACTCCTAGAAGAAAACACCTTGACATTAGTCTTGACAATGATTTTTTTTGGATTTGACATCAAAAGTAAAGTCACCAAAAACAAAAATAAACAAGTGGGACTACATGAAACTAAAACGTTTCTGCTCAGCAAAGAAAACCATGAAGATAAAAAGGCAATGTACAGAATGGGAAAAAATATTTATAAATCATATATCTGATAAGGGGTTAATATACAAAACATATTTTTAAAAAACCCATATGACTCAATAGCAAAAAAAAACTTCAAATAAAAATGGGCAGAGGGGAGAGGAAAAAATAGGCTCTGTTTGTCCCTCTGGTGACCAAATCAAAGTTGTGACAAAAACAAGGAGCAGCAGCAAGGAAAAATCACCAGGGATCTTGATGAACAAGCCACACAACTAAGGAGAAATCCAAGAAATCACTCTGCAATGGCACGTGGAGCTGTCTGTCTCGAACAGCTGAGTGAGATGGAGGCTGCGGCAGCAGCAGCAGCAGCAGCAGCAGCGGCAGCGGCAGATGCCTCTTAAAGGGGCCGCATCCGCAAGCGGATTTTCACGGTGACAAACCTGCTCGCTCTGAGCACCAGTGCCGATTCGGCTGCATGCAGAGGGCACCAGGGACTTACAGGGAGACGTTGGCAGAGTGAGGGCTGAGGAGAGACTTGCTCTGTACAGAAGTGTCGGTGGTGTCCATTGTTCCCTGTTGAGCCCTCCCTCTTCCCAGTGCAAGGACATAGCGCCACCATAGCCATGACATCATCAAACTGGATAGCAGAGGTCGCTCCACCTAGAGGATTCCCTGAAACCCCACCTCCCCCAACTGGCAGCCCCACTCAAGCCACATCCAGGTATATTCTCAGCGAGTCAGGTGCTCTTTGCTGAGCCCTGCCTAGACTCACACTGGAAGCAGCTGGCCTTGGTTTCTAGTGTGGCCTTTTGAGGCAACTATAAGCACAGCATCTGTGGATTGCTTGCTGAATCTTAACAGGTGGCCCTGGAAGGGTAGAGGCTTGGGCTAAATTTGGCCTACAGGTGAACCCCTCTCAGGACTGTGCCACTGGACACCTACACTTCACAAGTCCACACTAAAAAGACCAGGAGACTTAGGAGCTTTGCTTAGGACATAGAAACAGACACGGAAAGGCAGCCAAAATAGGAAGACAAAGAAGCAGGAACCATGACAGAACAGAACAGAGATCCAGATATACTGGAGTCAAGTAATATAACAGATGCAGAGTTCAAAACACTGGTTATAAAGATGTTCAATGAACTTTTGGGAAGTGTAGATAAATTTAGTGAGTACTTCAACAAAGAGATAAAATATATATATATGTATATATATATATAAATGGAAATGGAAATTATAAAAGGGAACCAGTCTGAAATGAAAAACACATTATCTGAGATAAGAAGTATATTAAATGGAATAAACAAAGGAATAAACAAAGTGAATAAAGAAAAGGATCAAATGTCCTATCTAGAGGATGGGAAAGCCAAAGACACGCAATCAGAATGGCAAGAGATAAGATGCCAAGACTATAAAAATTATTTAAGGAGCATATGGGACACTATTAAGGGTCCAAATATCTGTCTGATCAGCTGTTTGAAGAAATAATGATGGAAAACTTCTGTAACCTGATGAAGGAAATGGACATAACACCCCAGGAAGCTCAGAGAATTCCCAAAATCAGGGATCCAAAGAGGCCCACACCAAGACACATCATAATTAAAATTCCAAAGGTTAAATACAAAGAAAGAATATTAAAAGCAGCAAGAGAAAAACAGATAATTACTTATAAGGGAACATCCATAATACTGGCAGCTGATTTCTCAAAAGACACTATGCAGGACAGAAGGGGTTGGCAAAAAATATTCAACAGGATGAAGACCCGGGATCTACAACCAAGGATACTTTATCCAGCAAAGCTTTCATTTAGAGTTGAAGGACAGATAAAGAGCTTCCCAGACAAAAATAAGCTAAAAGAATTTATCACCACCAAGCCAGTATTACAGGAAATGTTTGAGGGACTTCTTTAAGAAGAAAAAATACAAAAGACTCACTTCAGATTAAAAGACACACACACAGACTAAAAGAAAGAGGTGGGAAAAGATATTGCTTTGATGGACCTAGAAGGTATTTAAATCAGACAGAGAAAGATAAACACTGCATATGATTTCGTATAAATTCTGCATATGATTTCATGTATATGCAGAATCTAAGGAATAAAAAGAACAAACTAAACAAAAACAGACTCACTAATATAGTGGACAATTTAGTGTCAAACAGAGGGGAGAGAGGTTTGGGGGGCTGGAAGAATGGAATGAAGGGTTAAAGAAGTACAAATTAGTAGCTAATGGATGCTCATGGGGATGGGGAGCACAGCATAGGGAATGCAGTTAGCATTAATACGTTGGCTAAGTGGAGGGCCAAGGGAGGGAGTGAGCAATTGGGAGGACCATTTACAAACTATATAGATGTCTAACCAATGTATAATTAAAACTAATAAAAATAAATTTTTAAAAAATGGGTAGAGGATCTGAATAGACATTTTTTTCAAAGAAGACATATGGATGGCCAACATGTACTTGAAAAGGTGCACAACATCACTTAGCATCGGGGAAATACAAATTGAAACCACATCGAGATACCACCTCAAACCTGTTAGAATGGCAGTCGTCAGAAAGACAGGAGCTAACAAGTGTTGGCAAGAATGTGAAGTAAAGAGAACCCTTGTTTACTGTTGGTGGAAGTGTAAACTGGTGCAGCTACTATGAAAAACAGTATGGAAGGACCTCAAAAATGAAAAATAGAACTACCTTATGATTCAGCAATCCCACTTCAGGGTACAGATCCAAAGAAAATGAAAACAAGACATTGAAGATATATCTACACTCTCATGTTCATTGCAGCATTATTCACAATAGCTGAAACATAGAAACGACTTAAGTGTCCATCAATGGATGGATGGATAATGAAGATGTGGCATATATATATATACAATGGAATATTATTCAGCTATGAGAAAGAAGGAAATCCTTCCCTTTGTGACAACATGAATGGACCTTGAGGGGATTATGTTAAGTGACATAAGCCAGAGCGAGAAAGACATATACTCTATGGTATCACTTATATGTGAGATCTAAAAGAAATTCATAGAAACATAGAGTACTAATGTAATGGCCAGGGGTTGGGGGAAATAGGGAGAGGATGGTAAAAGGGTATAAACTTTCTGTTATAAGGTAAGTAAGGTCTGAGCATTTTATTCATCTTATAACTAATGTAAATTATCACATGGTGACTATAGTTTATAACTATGTAATGTATAATTGGAATTTGCTAATGGAACTTAAATGTTGCCACCAAAAGAAAAAAAGATAAATATGTGAGGCGATAGGTTAATGAACTAGATGGAAGGAACCCTTTAACAATGCAAACAGATATCAAATCATTGCCACGTGCACTTTAAATATTTTACAGTTTTGTCAATTATGCCTTAATAAAGCTGATTTTAAAGAGTAGATTCTAGATTAAACGGGCGCTGGCCTCTTGCTGGCCATCCTTCTCTTCCTGGCTTTCTAAGAAGCCTCTCTTCTCTTCCTCTCTCTGCTATTCCTTCCATCCCAGACGAGCTATTCTGGGTTGCCCTGGCCGTTCCCCTGGTTTGGACAGAAAACCCACCTCTAGACTGAAGCAGCAGGAGCCTAGGGTGCAAAATTTAAGCAGGCACTCACTAGCAAGTGGAGAGTTGGTTCTTGAATACCGAGTGACGCCTTCTTAAATTTTGTACCCTTCCCTTCCTATCTGCCAGTGCCCTGTCTGGACCCCTCTGAATGGGGGCCCCAGGTCAGTTTTTTACCCTGGTGGTTCAAATGTAGCCTCACCCTAGTCCTGGCTCTGCTCCTGCCCCCTCCCTCCTAGCACCTCCTCAACTCTCTAGGACCGTATCTCTGGATGAGTCCTGACTCGTGAGCCTTGAAATTCTTGCTTTCTCTCCTTCAGTCTCTTCTGTCAAAACAAGGATCTTGAATCAGGCCACCCTATTGTCTTTCTCCTCTCCCCAAATGTAAATACCCAAGTTCAAATCATACAAAATTCTTAGATTTACATTTTGTTGAAGGAAATGATTGAATCTACCACCTCTCTTATGAGAGGAGAAAACTGAGGCTCTGAAGGGTGGACATGCCAGAGGACATTGGAGGCCATCCAGGCCCAGGTCTCCTGATAGTTGGTCCAGGGTCTTTCCCCACTCCCACCACACACACATGCCTCACAAGTCATGTAGTCACTGAACAGGCAGGCTCAGAGAGAAAAAATTCCCCCTGTGGACCACAGCTCTGGCCAGTGCCTACAGAGTCCCATCCTACTTATGATCTTCCCTTCCTGTCTGCCAGTAGATGACAGCTTCGGTCCTTTTTTGGATTTAAGCTTGCCCATGATCATCTCTTACTGTCTGCCTGCCTTACAGATTTCAGACTTGCTTAGGTAGTCCCCATAATCACTCTCTCTTTCATCTCCAAGAGAGGGAAAATTTGGCTCCAGGTGGAAGTGATGAAAGCATATATGGAGTGAGATGCAGGATCGAGATTCTGGACAACTCTGTACACCTCTCTCATCCCATTCCCGTCTTTGGCTTTGCCTCTATCAGTGATGTGTCCCTCATTCTCTTCTAGTCTCTGTCTGTCGTACCATTCACCTGCATCTACGAAATATTCAGGTCTCCTCAAACAACCCCCACCCCCACCATGTTCAGTTTGAATTATCCCACTGGAGTTAATTCAAGTCACCAGACCCTTTACTGCCATCCCACAGCCTAATGAGGTTCAATCATATACCTCTTTCCATCCAGGCCTCTGGAAAGTGGTTTTTCTCAATAAAGTAATTAATGGCTTCTAAGTCTAATAAAAGAGAAGCTTTAATGAGTGAAAACTGGAAAAATACTAGATCCAGTTAACTTATTCCAGACCATCACTGTGTTATCAATAGGCAGTGAAGAAACCCCAAGTGTCTGTTGCCATTTTGCTCACTTTAAATACAAAGAAATGGATAAACGTGTATTTAGGAGGAAAATAAAAGCCGTGTGGTCTCATATGGTAATCAGCTTCTTTTTCATTAGCATATTGCCTTCTGAGTACTCTCTTTTGTCTCCTTATTTTGACCAGAGTCTAGAATTGGGGTTATCTAAGCAAGTGTGGAGGGCAGCCTCCTCAGAAGGTTCCTTGAGAGCCTGGAGGCAGCTCCCACTAGTCTTCTCCCCTCACTCCCACTTCCCCTCCCCAACAAGACCCCACTGGGAAGAAGTTTGACTTTTCCTTGGCAAACAGAAATCTTTAATATTTCGGAGACATTTTTGCCTGCTCCCAACTCCTCACTTTCCATCCAGTCATTTAAATTGGATCTCTCTCCTATCTACCCTCTCTTCCAGCCCCACAGCCACCACTCTAACCATCCACCAGCACCTTCCCCAAAATTACTATGACAGCTGCCCAATCGACTTGCCTCCAGTCTATTCCATTCTAATCAGTCTGTATCTTTACTCCATTTAAGCAAATCCACTCAACTATCAAAATGGAAAGATGAAAAAAAAAAAAATGAAAACTGGACCTTTCTCTTTTCCTCTCTGCTGGCAAAGTAACATTTCCTAGAGCAAATCTAAATACATTAAAAACCTTCCATGGCTCCCCAAAGCTCCCATGATTAAAGCATTCATTTATTTGCTCATTTATTCATTCAGTAAGTGTTTGTTGGTTCCTACCAAGTGCCAGGCGCTGTTCTAGATTCTGGAGTTACATTAATGAACAAGTTAGGCAGTCTCTGCCCTCAAGGAGCTTATAGTCTAACTCTGTCAAGCCAACAATTAGAGCATAGCCTCTGATAGGGGAAAAACAGGGTGTTTTGGGAGCCTCTAACTTGCACACGGTATCCTAATTATGGCACAGAAAGTTATTTCCAAAAAGTTTACCCAACATACTTTTCTAGCCTCATCTTTCTTCCTCCCTTTTAACCACCCTCTCATTAGTCAGTCACTAGCTGTTCCTAGCATGCCCCTGGAAGAAACCACTGCACCTTTGTTTGTGCTGTTCCTCATTCCTGAAATGTCTTTCCCTTTTAGCTAATTGATTATTTGAGTCCATCAGTTAGCCAATATATATTTATTGAGAATGTACTATGTGCCAGGCACCATGCGAACACCAAAGATATAATGCTGAACAAAACCAGACACTACACCTTGCCCTAAAATGGGAGGAGATACACATGAATCAAAGGACTACTTAAGGAACACATTTATAGCTCTGAAAAAGTGCTATGAGAGAGAGGTACAAGGTGCTGATGAGAGCATGTAACAGAGATATGAATGAGTCTGAAGACTCAGGGAAGACTTCTCTAAAGAAAAGACGATTCGGCTGGGATCTGGGAGGGGACCCAACTCTTTGGGCAGAGGCAACAAGCAAATTCCCTGTGGCAGGAGAGAGTGTGGTGCCCTCAAGGGACTGAAATAAATCAGAGCTAAAAGGAGACGATGTGAGCAGAGTCTGGTGCAATGGGTGGACCAGATTAGGCTGATCCTTTAGAGCCGAGGTAAAGATAGGTCCTTATTCCCAAAGCAATGACAACCATTTAAAAAGCAGCCCAGGGACACAACCAGCTTGCCACCATCCTTTAAGACCCAAGTTAAATGTCCCTCCACCTTCCCCCATACCTCTGGCAGCCCCGTCCTGTACAGGCTCCTCTACCCTTCTCACATGGGGCACTGTGCGGCCTAGTCAGTGGTTGGTCCTCAACAACAGGGACCCAGTTCTCCTCATCTTTGTACTTTCAGCTGCAGTGTCTGGCATGTGGTAAGTGCTCAGTAAAAGTATGTTCAATCGATCAACATGTACAGCTGCCAGTATTTTTTATTTCCTCCCCTTCGTCATCCTGCTCTATCAGGAAAGTTCCAACACACTGTCTTAGTTCAGATTACTATCACTCCCTTGACTTCTGAAAAATTTCCCTGCTTCCCTTCTCTCCCCTACAAAATCCCTCCTCCATGTGGCTACCAGTGCTGCTTCCTAAAGAAGGTCAGATCAGGCCACTCTGCTCCTCATATAAACCTTCACTGCCTCCCCATTGCCTACAGGATCAAATTCTAATTCTTTAAGCTAATTATTTTATGCACTTCATGATCCAATCTCAAACTCATCTTCCGGCCTCCTGTTTCATTACACCCTTTTCTTCCCTGTACCCTACATGCCAAATACATTCAAAGTCTTAGATTAATCCCCAAGTAGACCACTACTCCCACCCCCATGCCTTTGCTTAGACTGTGCTCTGTAGAATGTCCTTCCCTCATGTTTTCCTAATTAGAAAACTATCAGTGCTTCAAGATACAGCTCAACTACCAACCCATCACAAAACTTCTCTAACTCCCCAAATCCAGAATTGGTGGTTTATTTTTGAATAGTTATTCCTAGCGCCTTACCCAATAACCGGCACATCATTATCCTCAAAAAAAAAGCCCCATTCTGCACTGCACTCCCCCTGCAGCAGCCATAGAATGGGAGGGATGGGAAAAGCAGCTCTCTCCTCCCCGCGAGGAAGCATGCATTCCCAAGAGAAAAGGGAAACAAGGCTTCCCTTGCTCAACTACTGAGATGAAAAATGACCCAAGTTGTATTCTAGGAAATAATTTCTAAGCCTACAAAGAACCATTCATTGCCTCTTAATGATTTCTCAAGCTCAGAGATAAAATATGAAGTTTATAATTTACATACTATAATTTACATACTATAAAATACATACCAAATTGCTCATTTTGTTAAACCACCCTTTTTTATTTTGTTTAAAAGCCATTTACTTTGAGAGCAATTCAGATTTATATCTAAAGACTTAAACTTATGAAATACTCAGCAGAATATGGACTGTAAGAATTCCCCACATGGTGAGGCAGTGATGTCACTATTGGACACAAAGGGCATTTTTCAACTGCTTTAACTAAGATACAAAGGAGTAGCAAAGAATACCAATCATGTGGCTGATTAAAAATAACTTCCTAAACATCTGCTCTAGGTCAGCAATAGCTAACACTTAAAATCAATGTTTAACTACTGACATGACTGTAAAACCTTTGTGACTCAGAGAAAACAAGTCACTCTCTAGTGTGCAACCTTCTTTGATATCCACTTTGTCACCCGCTGGTCTTTTCTTTCTTCTC
>NW_011888891.1:2007700-2017769 GCF_000151845.1 Pteropus vampyrus | reverse complement strand
GATGAAAAATGACCCAAGTTGTATTCTAGGAAATAATTTCTAAGCCTACAAAGAACCATTCATTGCCTCTTAATGATTTCTCAAGCTCAGAGATAAAATATGAAGTTTATAATTTACATACTATAATTTACATACTATAAAATACATACCAAATTGCTCATTTTGTTAAACCACCCTTTTTTATTTTGTTTAAAAGCCATTTACTTTGAGAGCAATTCAGATTTATATCTAAAGACTTAAACTTATGAAATACTCAGCAGAATATGGACTGTAAGAATTCCCCACATGGTGAGGCAGTGATGTCACTATTGGACACAAAGGGCATTTTTCAACTGCTTTAACTAAGATACAAAGGAGTAGCAAAGAATACCAATCATGTGGCTGATTAAAAATAACTTCCTAAACATCTGCTCTAGGTCAGCAATAGCTAACACTTAAAATCAATGTTTAACTACTGACATGACTGTAAAACCTTTGTGACTCAGAGAAAACAAGTCACTCTCTAGTGTGCAACCTTCTTTGATATCCACTTTGTCACCCGCTGGTCTTTTCTTTCTTCTCTGAGACGGGCTTTCATCAATCATTCAAAGCCCATTAATGCCTAATTGCCCATAGTGCAGAGTGAGGCACTGTATGAAGTTCTCTGTTCACTTAGAATTCACAGTTCAGCTCAGATACACACATGCAGAACACAGAAAAATGACCCCAGTGATATGTCATACGGTAAATACAACATAAGCAGAGTTTTCTTTGTTTTCACATCAGCATGTGTGAAGACAGCTCCTTTGAAGTTTATTCTATCTTTACCACCATCCTGGGAGGTAAGCAAGGCAGAAATTTCTAGCTCCAATTGATTCGTGACCACAGTGAGAGCAGAGGGGCTAAATGGTTTGTCCCGAGTTCATGCTGGTAGGCCAAGTGACAGAGCAAAAAAGAAAAGCCAGGTTTTCCAGAGCTCTCTCCCCACCTCCAGGGCTGTGTCTCACAAACTTGGGAAGACCAGTGAGAGACTTACCAGGTCAGTGCCCCTAGGGCTGGGGTTCAGGTGAGGGAGACAGAGTTAGGTTGGGGAACCATGCCAGCTTTGATAGGTAGGTGGAAGCAGCTGGAAGCAAATCCGGTATCAGGCCATGAAGATTTTCAGGAACCTTTTAAATTGTGGGAGAGGACTGACTTACTATACGGCAAGATGAGGAAAGAGGGGACTGAAACTGCAGAGCCTTGACTTTTATTCTGGTTCCCATTTAATTTTAAACAACACACCCAGGGTAGAAAATCTCAAATTTCACTTCAGCTTCCCTCGCTTTTCCTGTCAGAATAGGGGCAAAGTTCTTAGGGCCCAGAGCTACACCAGGGATGCCCGAAATCAACAATGAGCTCTGCCAGTCTCCTCTCTGTTCTCTGCCCGTCTGTGAACCAGAGTTACAAAGCAGCTGTCACAGTAACTTGGCTAATTAAATTAGAGCCCACTGAATGCTTTACTGACCTGACGCTCACTCCAGTGAGCAGGCCCACTTGGAAGGTGACTATGTTCACAGCTATTAACGGATTAAATAAAATGGACAAAGATAATAGGGGCAATAGGAAAGGTCCTGTTACTGTAAATAAAAGGTCTAAAGCACAGCTGCTAGTGTGTGACCTGTAGGAGATTTGTCTGATGTTATTGGTTGAATTGTGTCCCCCCCAACAGATTAACAAAAATTCATATGTTAAAGTCCTAACGCCAGCACCTCAGAATGTGACCTTATTTAGAGATAGGGTCATTACAGAGGTACTCAAGTTAAAAGAAGTTCATTAGGATGGGTCCTAATTCAATATGGCTGGTGTACTTTAAAAAGAGATAAGTTATACAGAGACACACAGAGGGAAGACAATATAAAGAGACACAGAGAAAAGATAGCCATCCATAAGCCAAGAAGTGAGGCCTGGAACAGATCTTCCCTCACTGCCCTCCGAAGGTACCAATTCTGCTGACACCTCGATTTTGGATTTCTAGCCTTTGGAACTGTGAAATGATACATCTGTTAGTTAAGCCATCCAGTTTCTCTTGTTTTACTACAGTAGTCCTGGCCAACTAATACGTCTGGAGACAAAAGGCAGAAAGACTCAACCTGGGTTGGGTCCCTGACTTTGTATTACCCACTGTGCATCCTTGGGCAAGACACTTACCCTCTCTGTGCTTTGATTCCTTATCTGTAAAAGAGGAACAATAACATCTTCCCCCAAAGGAATGTTCTCAGGATTAAACGTGAAAACATACAGTTTTGGCTTATACAGATCCAGGTTGCACACTGCCCCTCAGCAACTAGGTATAGTCGCCAATGCAAATTCAGACTACCTACTAAATATTGATGATATCAGTCACTTTTGTAAAATAACTACAAAGTGCACATTAGCCTAATATTACCACACCCTCTACAGGATTCTGAGAACATTATGATGAATGCTCCCCTTCTAAGTTCTTTCTGCCCGTTGAATTTCTCACACACTTGTTCATTCTGCCTCTTTGACTGGAGACTTCAGCTTTATGCTCAGAAGTCCCTCTCCTTGTTTCTCCTCCCAGACTTAGGCCAGAAGGAGAACATTCATTCAACAGTCCCCAGGGCCTGCCTCTTACCACTTCACTCTCACTCCAAGAGACAGTAATATAGACTTGGCAAAACAAACAAACAAAAAAACAAGCGAACAAAAAAACCAAAAAACAAAAACCTTTGTCTTTTTTGTTGCCTGGTTAAAAAAAAAAAAACAACTGCTTGTTACTTAAACACTCCCACCTCCACCCCAGAATAATAATCATCACAATAAAATCAAATGGAAATCTACTTCCAGTAACAATAATAATAATATCATGTAATAAAACCCTGTTTGTTCCTGGGAAATTGGCTGTTTTGGTTAACTGCCTATTCTATTTGAAATTTACCCTAGCAAAGCTGAAGAACAACTTTCAAAGAATTATCTATACATCAAATATGCTAAACTCAAAGTGCACTGGGATGGTTTGACCTTTATTGATTCCGGAGCCTTGCAGAATTTGGCTGTTTCAAGGACACCATCAGGGCTTCAGTTAGTGCTAAAGAGTCCTGACAACAAGAACCAGAGATAATTTGTGCCTCCAGGTGGTATTAATGCTCAACAAACAGGCTTTTATACATATATAAAAATATAAATATCCACACACAGCCAAGGGAAGCAGCTCTCCTGGAACCCAAAATCAAATCCTTCCCACTTTAGAGGTCTCATGGATTACTTACAAGGACACTCCAGCTCAGGCCGCGAAGGCATCCCTGTTCTCTTTATTGGGGCCACATTGCCACAGTATGTGGGCTGACCTCAAATCAACCCATATTTATTCTTACTCTGCCCTGCTCCACACCACGCAAAGCATTAGATACCATGCCTGCCCTCAAAGAATTCCAGTTTAGTTGGAGAACTACCTACATAATTAAATTGTGTGCACTGAGCTCGATGTGCTGAACACTAGAGTTAACGGGTCTATGATCACTACTCTGTGTCAGGCCCTGTGCTGTGTGTTTTCCATGGATTATCTATTTCACCTTCTCAGCGCCCCACAAGGTCAGTCATATTATCATCTTCATTTTACAAATGAAGATTCTGAGAATGAATAACCTGTCCAAGGTCACAGAGCTAAGTATATATAGGCTTGGGTATGAAACCCAGACCAATGTGACTCCACAGCCCAAGCTGGGACTTCACCCCTCCAATCCTGCCCCTTCCACTTACCCAAATCCGCCTAGACCACTGGCCACTGTAAAGATCCTCCAAAGGATCAGAGCTAAGTCCCTTCTGCTGTCTTCCCTTCTCTTTTCATCCCTACGTATTCATTCGCAGCTCCTACTAATCTTTCATATCAAACAAGCAAACAAAAACAGAGCACTAAGAGTAGGGGCTTCTTAGGAGTCCTTTTCTTCCACGCTGAAGTAAACTCCAAGAGGAAATATACTTCAGTGCAACTCAAAAAGCTGTTTATTTATTGTCTTTGCTTCACAGAAGATTACTTTCTTAATGAGCCCATGACTTTGTCTTTATAAAAAACAGTTGTATACATCTGTGTCTCCCTGACTGAGTTACTCTTTCTTTCTTACTGCTTCGCTGGCAGAAAGTAGTAAAAGCAAAAACCACTAAGTTAAGATTCTATTGAGTTCTCAAGGACCCCGAGTTAAATTCTCACAGGTTGATAAAGTGAACATTAAACAACCAGGCACTTGGGAACAGAAAAAAAAATTAAAATACTGCCACATGCACTTATTACAGCACCACCCAGTCAGGTGGAAGAGGTGGCTGATATTTTTCTAAAATGAATAAGAAATTGACACAGGGATATAGGGGATTTCAGCTCTCCATAAGTCTGCTGGAATCGAGTTCTCACTCTGCTAAACAACAGATTGTCCAATGTGCTTTTTAATTGCCTAGATAATAAATGCTTTTCCGAAAGTCAAAGAAGCGAAGAGAGGAACTTTTATCCAAACATCAGTTCAAGAACAACTGCAAATTTCACAATAGACCAGGAAGAAACGGTTTGGCCTGGGCACAGGCCCTGGCTTTAGGAAAGCATATATTTCAAAGAGCACAGAAAAATGCCAGAAATTATCTCACATCCAGACTTTAAAAGACAGACATCATGAATGAATGATGAACGAAAGTTGAGGCAGAGGGACAGTTTGAAAGTGAAAATCTGACCATATAATAAAATATGATACAATAGAAACAGGTGTGTGGCTACAAAATGGAAACCAGCAATGAGTTCTACAAAAAAAAAAAAAAAGCAAACAGGCCCTTCAAAGCAAAAATATAAGAATAGCCTGGACATTAAAAAATAGTGTCATGAAGATCAAAGCCCAGAATTTGCTGAATTTTATGAAAAACATTATTTCAAGGGATTTTGGGGGATAGGGAGGGAGTACGGTCAGTGAAAGAAAAAAAAACAAGAGTTAGGCTGTACTTGGAGTTGGTAATGCGGTGCTAAAAAATGACAGAAAGAAAGCTGAACAACTCAAACACTATTTTGCTTCCATATTCCTATCAATGAGAATTATCTTCAACCTAGAAATTATCAAGCAAATATAGATGAAAGTGAAGCCTAAGATAGGTGAAAAGGTAGAAAAAGAAAACCTAGATTTTAAGAGTTCACAGTTCTAGATTCAGATGAATTATATGCCGTAAGACTTAAAAATAAAAGAAACTGTAGATATAATCACAAAACCATGTTACATAGTTCACGAGATGAGCGAGCGTCCCAATTTTCAATAAGGGGGCAAAAGAACTACTGCTACTTCAGACCAATACAATGGAATTTTATAAAAGATCCTAGAACAGATTACTAAATAGATGGTTGGTGATCGAGAAGTCCTCAATTTTTTAGTTTTAAGTAATAATAATGTAGATACAGATATGGCAAACTATTAAGACTATGCATTTAGGAACAGAGCTTAGTAATGAAATTAAATAAAATTTATAACAAAATTAATCTGATATATTATGCATAATTTTTATCATATCACATGGTAATCAAGCATAAATGAAGCCCTTTAGGCAAATGAAAACAATTAATATTCTTTTAAAGCAGCATTTTGAAAGTCAGAGAATGTGGGAGACAGAAGCCATCCAGAGGCTGCTCCACTCACACCACTCCACCCAGACAATCCTTAGGGCAGAGGGTTGCCCTGACTTAAATCAAGCCAGTCCCAGACTTCAGCCAACAGCCAGTCTTAGGACCAGGTAGCTGGAGCTAGGTTACCATGTTTACTGGGATTCTCTGTGAAAAGAACCCAGTAGAATCTAGTTCTAAGGGGGCAAAGATATACTAATGAAACAATCAGCAAGAGGAGTCTTTTTTGGGGCACCTTCTGAACACTCAGAAACTATGGGAATGGGTTAGCTGGAGCAAGTGGCTAGAGCTAAGGGAAGGAGGACTCAAAGGGACGTGGTGGCATGAGTCAGCTGACAACTGAATTTGAGGCATCTGTTATTTAATTTCCAATGTTCAGGGAATGGGAGCGGAGTATTACAGGGTGAGCCTGAGTGGGGCATTGAGGCTGTTCCATGACTAGGAAAAAGGGAAGGAGGCTAGCAGCCAGAGGACAACTCCTGTGGGCAGGGGACAGGGGGCATGACAAGAGCTAAAAGAAGGATGCAAAAAGAAAAAGCTTCAAAAATGAAACAAAATTCAGACGTTTCACAGGAATGAGCCCTGGGTTTGAAATGATACGCTGTCTGCCATTGGCTTCAACATTCCAATGTGTGTTTGTGGGGGCAAGGAGGGAGGAGGAGCACAGATGAAACAAGATCGGCTGTATGATGACCAATGACACGAGTGATGGGTACCTAGGGGTTCACCATGCTATTTTATATTTTATATATTTTCAATTTTTAAGTTTTTTTTTTAAGATACTAAAGGTTTCCCATTGGACTCAAGATTTTTTTAAAAATCTTTATAATGGCCTCCACAATCTTGCTTCCTCCTCTCCTGTTACTTCTCTAGCTTCCTTCCCTCCTACTCCCTGCTATTCGTTGAGTTCACCAGGCACACCTCTCACTGTAGGGATTTGCAAGAGCTGGTCTCTCTGCTCAGAGTTGTCTGTACTCAGCTATCCACATAGCTTACTCACCTATTGAGAATAGTTCACTCTTCTTTCCCTCATTTCTGGAACTCCAACCAAGTTCACATTTATCACTCTACATTCATTTTTTCCATAGCACCTAAAATCTTCAAGCATATTACTTAATGTACTTATCTCATTACCTGTCTTTGTGACTAGAATTTAAATCACAAGGACAGGAAATTACTGTGTCTTTTTTTTAGGGGGTGGGGGTTGTTCCGTGACTAGAGTTACGTCTGGCAACCAATAAATGTTAAGTGGAATAAATGTAGGAAGTTTTAAAACTACTTAAGGCTGAAACAAGGGAGTAGATGTCTTTGGCCTTGGTACTAGTGTCTTCTTCAATAGCTGGAGGAGCTAACACATCTACTCCCACCCCACTCTTGCACTACACAAGATATCTAGGGCACCTGACTTCTGAGGAGGAGTGAAGAATTTATACATAGTTCATAAAAATTATTGCCCTCCTCCCCAACCTCTAAGCAGAGATTTAATAACCTGGTTTTGAAACATCTAAGGCTATCTCCAGTTATATGTGACATCACAAAATTTTTAACAAAACTCATGACAAAGTGAGAAATTTCTGTCTAAACCATGTAATAATAGAAAAACTTCTCAAAATTGAGGCTTTGTAGCTTTCAGGAAATTTTGAGCTCCAGCAAAATGCATATTTTTAGGAGAAACTTATCACAAAACGAATGTGCAAAATCAGGTCTATGATTAGGAGGAATGTGGGCATCAAAACCCCAACTTAAAGAGAATACTTTGTGCCAAGATTTTTTGTATGTGAGACAATTTCCAATAGCCTTATCCCCCCCTGCATTTTACAGCTACCTTCCTTCGCTAAGAAGTAACTCCTATACACTTCATTTATCCAAGACACAAACTGGCTGTGGAACTTGATAAACTACTGTGTTGGGCCAATTTTCTTAAGACAAAAATATCCTAGGGGTGAGTGTGTATGAACATGTGTATGTGTGCACCATTCAGAACTTTCAGAAGATAGACACAATTTGGGGAAATCAAACAATGATACCCCACAAAAGGCAGGGAATCATTGCCTTAAGTGATAGCCTATTTGCAAGCATAGGAAGAGGATTATCCACGCCTCCTTTAACGATGTTATTAATCAAAGAAAATGCCCTTTGATCTATTCACTAATGATTGTAGCTTACAGTACAGATGCCGTTCTGAATCTAGATGACCTTCCTGGGCTGACCAGGCCAGAAGAGAAGCCCAGAGTAAAATGGACAGGCTCCCCACCTTCCGCTTCCACAGACCACACCTAGATGCCTGGTGAGGTTCCCAGGCCTGAGGAAAGAGTGCCATCTGGAGGATGTCCATTTCAGAGAAACCTCTGTGCAAAATGATCATGGAACATGTCACCAATTTAGGAGCCACATAGTAACAGGAGCCTCTATTAGTGTCGCCTTATGGATTTAAGTTGTTTGCAGTCTTGCCTTAACCAAAACTTCTCATTTTACTAAAATCTGGGGGAAATTTTCTTGAACTTCATTTCTCAAAGTCATTTGTATGGTTTCTGATTGTTATTCGGGAAGAGAGTTTTTCCAGTTGGCCCACAGATGCACTAAATGACTGAAGCCTCTTAAAGTTCCCTTCCTCCTATAATCGACACCCTCTTTCTAAAGGAATAAGTTTCTACTCCAATTCAAATTCTTAGTCAGAGTAAGTACCTATGAGGTCCCTGTAAACTGCTCAATCCAATTCCCATGTGCTCAGATGGCTCATCCCTAACCAGAATGAACATCTACTTAATCGTCAGCTATCAACTGCCTTGGCCTGGGAAGAGGATAGAGTATTTCCATTTTGTGTGCCATGGTATTCAAACTATTCATTAGAGGGGAAAATCCCAAAGGACAGAGTCTACACAGCCTCAGAAGAACTTTAATGCGGTCTTTTGTGCTATGAAGGGAGGGAAGGAGGAGTATGGTTTTCAGTTATAAGAGATCCCACCCCCAAACTGCTGTATATGTCAAGCAGAAACAGCTTCTGTGAACGAAAGAAATCTGCTGTTCTACGTGACAGTCCTGTGATGCATTTATTTCAGTTCCATCCTGACTTCCCATTCTCTCGATTACAGAGAAAAGAATGCAACCTAAAAGTAAAATTTCAAAAACAGGTATTTTCTTCACCTGTGAAAACGGCCCCTTCCTCCTCTCTCAAGAAAGCATCTTCTTTGTTCTGTAAAGCTAAAGTTGGTTCAGGCAGTTCTTTTTCCTGTGAGTTCTCATAGAAGGACATGTTGAACAGACAAATAGCTTGTCGTTAACCACAGATGAGTTCTGTTATAAAAAGAAAACCAGCCTTCTTTCTTATACATTTTTCTATAACCCCTTAATAGGTAAAAGAAAAATTATGCAACCAGAATGACTAGGAGCTAAGCCAGAACTACGAAAGAGTGAAGGCAGGCAGGACACTTGAAGGGAGGAAGAAAACCGATCTGTTACATGTGCCAGGGATTGGGGGGTTGAGGCCTAAGGAAATATGCCTGTTGTCCTAAAAACCTCCAAACAGCACCTTCCTCAAAAGCTCATAAAGATCATACTCTTTACCCTCTTTTCACAAGAGAAAACCCATTTCAGTATGAAGAGATATAATCCAGAGCTCTACAGAGACCCTGGATAACCTTAACAGAATGTGTACTTCTAACAGCTGTAAAGAGTTAAAAACACAGCAAGTTGAGCTGAAGGATTACCTATGTCCACCACGTAAAGGATTAGGCTACAGAGCTCAGAGTTAGCGTCTCATGGCACATACATGCTGAAGGAACAATGGCAATTTAAAATCTTAACAAGTACAGAAACAATGGAGCTAGAGAAGGCCAAAAAAAAAAAAAAAAATCCAACCAAGAAAATAGAATTTAGTTGAAAGAGCAAAAATCCCAAGAATTTATAATGAAAGTTCTAGGAGTTCTAGGCATTCTAAGAAATTATCAGATAGCGTTATGAAGAAAGAAGGTGACAAGTCAGTGAGCCCTCTGTAAGGGTCATGTCAAAAAGAATGGCACAGAAGGTAAGAAAACTTGTTGGTGTCTTGTCAAAGTTCCCATTGGTATTAAAGACACTCACTCTTAAAAGCATTATTTATTGGAAAAAATCTTAAAGGAAGTCTTCTTAATTTCTGCAAAGCCAAATATGGTTCCCCTACCCCCCAAAATATATCTCCTGTTTGCTCACAAATTCTTTACCCTGACTCCTGGAATCTCCTGGATTCCTTGATCCGAGGCCAGGGCCTACATTTACAATGGATATGGTTCCCAGAAGGCCCTAGAAGTAACATAAAACAATGCTGCTCTACAGTTTCTTATCTAAGAAGGGTGGCTAGAAATTCAACAAAGTAAGGTGCTTCACTTGACATCTTAACATCCAGTTATTCAACATGGCCTCCTACAAGCCAAGAGGTAAGGCGTTCTTAGGTGAAATAAAACTTCC
>NW_011888891.1:1995139-2007650 GCF_000151845.1 Pteropus vampyrus | reverse complement strand
CGTTATGAAGAAAGAAGGTGACAAGTCAGTGAGCCCTCTGTAAGGGTCATGTCAAAAAGAATGGCACAGAAGGTAAGAAAACTTGTTGGTGTCTTGTCAAAGTTCCCATTGGTATTAAAGACACTCACTCTTAAAAGCATTATTTATTGGAAAAAATCTTAAAGGAAGTCTTCTTAATTTCTGCAAAGCCAAATATGGTTCCCCTACCCCCCAAAATATATCTCCTGTTTGCTCACAAATTCTTTACCCTGACTCCTGGAATCTCCTGGATTCCTTGATCCGAGGCCAGGGCCTACATTTACAATGGATATGGTTCCCAGAAGGCCCTAGAAGTAACATAAAACAATGCTGCCCTACAGTTTCTTATCTAAGAAGGGTGGCTAGAAATTCAACAAAGTAAGGTGCTTCACTTGACATCTTAACATCCAGTTATTCAACATGGCCTCCTACAAGCCAAGAGGTAAGGCGTTCTTAGGTGAAATAAAACTTCCGTGATATATTGGTTCACCAAAACCAGTGGGTGACTCTAAGAAGTCTCTAAATGAGTAATTATGCCAAGAGAGAAATCCATAGTAAAGACATGGCTTTCTCAGGAAGGTGGAGCTATTTAATCTTAGCAAGGGCAGCTGCTCTTCTTTCTGTGTTCTGGAACAAGGCACGAATTAAAGCTTTTACTTCACTGGAAGAGAATGCAGCTGCCAAGGGCCCTTTTCCATCTGCCCACCTGCAAAATAAAAGATAAAATTCTATTTTCTATAATATCTCTAAAGTATAAGCAAGATTTTAAAATTGCTCATTTGATCCCAAATGCTTATTTGCTTTAAATGGAAATAAAACAAATCCTAGCATCCTTCCCCTTCTTAAAATATCTACCACTCAATCTCTTTGACCTCTTCTGCTTCTTGGCTGCATTTTGGTACCGGCATAGACAGATTAAGAGACCAAGTGAGAAAGATAAGACTACACTCCCTTACTATATTCACTAAGCCCCGCTTGAACTTGACAACCATGACCACAGCCTCATATGTCATATAGAGTACTGGGATCTATAACATCTTGAAAAAGTGACTCACGGGCAATAAATGTTAACTGACAAAGAACTGGTATTAAAAAAATAAATAGAGAACTCCCATGAATCAATAATGAAATCACAAACAACCCAGTAAAATAAAGGGTGAAAAATATGAACAGGCATTTTACAATAGAAGAAAAATGATCGATCAATAAAAAGATGTTCAAAGTCATTAGAATTTAGGGAAATGTATATTAAAATGACAATAAGCTATCATTTCACACCATTAGATCAGCAAACATTTTAAAGTCTGATAATACCAAATACTGATGAAAATGTGAAGCAACGGGATAAATTATGAAATATTTGTGTAATGGAATATGATACAGCAATGAAAATAAACTGCAGCTACACATACCATCATAAATGAATTTCAAAAAACATAATACTGAACACAAAAAGCAAGTTATAGAAGATTCAAAAATAGGCAAGTCTAAACTTTATACTATTTAGGGATATGTGCAAATGTGGTAAAACTATAAAGGAAGGCAAGGAAACCACACAAAACTCAAGAGAGTGGTTACCTCTGGTGGGGAGCATGTAGAGCAGGGTACCAGAGGTCTTCAAAGGTACTGGTAATATCTGTCTTAAGTTGGGTAATAGGTACACTTTTTCTTTAAACTCTGAGTATATTCTTACATATACCATACTCCTTCATATGTATATTTTATAACTGTAAAATGTTTAAAATACATGACGAAAGGTGGTTTCTTTAGTAAAAAAAATTCTCAATTAGTTATTATCCTAAGTCTACTGAAATCTCTGAGAAAAAAATCTTCCTAAGCATAAAAAAAGCAGCAAAGATATATCAGTATTGCAATTTTTCTTGAAGCAAGGAATTAACGATCATTTGTAGGCTATAAGAGGGCTCTTTAACAGCAGAAAGAAATATTCTTATCTGCTGCCCTCTGGAGTCTTACTTAAAGATTTATCTTAATACCTATGAAAAACCTGTAAATAACAAATAAATCAAATTTTGTACTAAATATAGTTAGAGGTATTTTAATGTGTGTGTGTTTTTTTTTTTTCAAGTAGAAATCTCATTTACATTGTTTTAGAATGGACAGTATTTGCTGAGAACAATTCAGACACATCTAGAATGAATATGATGTAATTCGGGATCTGTAATAAACAAAGCTAAAGCAGATAAACAAGTAGCTATGGGGATGGAGATGGACCTCAAGGCCTATTCAGGGAGCTCCCTATGCAAGGTATGCAAACTCGTTAATAATCTACCAAGACAATGATAAAAGTATCCACGGTTATGAAACTAACCCACATCTATTCTGTTGTGTGTGGTATCAACGACCTCTGCACACTCAATATGATATGCTTATAGACAGCATATAATTACTGAGCGTAGCAATTAACTGATGGTATTGAGAGAAAACATCATCCATTATATTTAAGATGAATTATTTCTATGTGGATGGTGCTCAATCTCTAAACCTACTATACTCCCTGCAGAAAAATTGCTGGTCAAACAATGGTTTGAGGCTGAATAATATAAATAAAAGTCATTTCTCTGTTTACGTGTCAAAGCCAATGTTAAATACATCCACTGTTGGCTAAAATGAGCAATAATTTCCATCTATGTGTCAGAAGGCTGTACTTCTTACAAATGCAAGATCATTTGTACAGCACACCAAAACAACATGTTCAATACCAAAATAATATGAAACAAGTTTTTACATTAACAAATATTAGAAAGTGGTAAATGAGACCCATACTATGATGGACAATGCAAATGCCCCAACTACTGCTATTTAATATGAAACACTTTCCTGAGTAATATTAAGAAACATAATACTATGTTTATTCAAGTAATAACTATGAATGGTGTCAGATGGGTACCAGAATTATCAGGTGATCACTTTGTTATTTAAATGTCTAAGCACTATTGTACACCTGAAACTAATATAATATTGTATGTCAACTGTAATAGAAATTTTTTTTTTAATTTATTTCTCTCCACACACACATACAAAATAATAATAATGAAAAAAAAAAAAGAAACTGAGAAAAGCATTGCTATCAATGGCACTAATATTCTTTGGAGCTATGAAGAGATATATGCCTCTATGGAAGGGTCATACTCACCGATCCCCAATTTCTTGCAGGCTGGCCTGTAACACCATCATTAATTCTTTAAATGGCATCCATTTTGGCACATAGACTGGAACCTCTTCTTGATATTTCTTGTTCTTGCTTTCCTGAGATAGAGGTGCAAATACTTGAGGTCCTTCATCCATCACTGTTTTGCATAAGGAATACAATCTATCACCATCTTCAGTAGAGATGTCCTGGTTTTGCACAAAGGGAACATAAAAGAACAGAATTGGGCCAGCTTAGTAGGAGAGAAAGAACAGATCTTTGGTGCATGCTGTCCAAGGAGTCAGCTACAGCAAAATGTTTTCCAACCAATTTAGCACATCTTACTAGACACTAGATTTCATCAACTCTTTGACAGTACTTCTAAAGCTAGAATGACATGAAATATGTTTTAACAGATCTCAAGAATTTAGTTTGCCTGCATGAAAGAGCCCATTTCTCCAGGGGATGTTATTACAAATAAGGGTTTAGCCAATCTATACTTTAGAGGCATGAGCTGGCAGAGTCCAGGCAACTTTTGTAGGAGCACAACATATAATCCCACCTGCAGGAGTGTGCTGGAAAAGTGGTACCCACACAAGGCTGCATTTCACTTTACTAAATTAAATTTAGTTCACTTTCTGATTAAATAAATACATGACTTCACACTTTACAGTCCATCTGG
This sequence comes from Pteropus vampyrus, assembly GCF_000151845.1. NCBI lineage: Eukaryota > Metazoa > Chordata > Mammalia > Chiroptera > Pteropodidae > Pteropus > Pteropus vampyrus. Next base: position 2,003,802 of record NW_011888891.1, on the reverse strand, counting down.
GGACTACCCAGTTTGCAACCTCCTCATTCATGATTTACACAGATGCTAGATGGAGAAGTAGTATAATCCTACTTTCTTATGTAGATATAAAAGATAGAAATTAGCAAGTCTCCAGCAAGACAAAATTAAGACAAAACTGAAGGAAAAAAACATTATAATGATTTAGACATAAAACATGAACAAGATTTCTTCTACCATCTGTGTTGACTAAAAACGAGATTTCAACATTTTCTCAGTAAAGTGACAATCTGCAACAAGAATTGCAACTCAAGTCTGGTGAGGCACCTAATGGCTCTTACCTCTAGGGCAGTGATTCTGCCAATGATCTCAGAAATTGCAGTATTGAGTAAAGTCCCCATAGCCTTGCAATATATATTCACGGGCAGGACATCCTGCCACACAATTCCAAGTCTCTTTAGTTGGTGCAGTACCTGTCAGAAGAATATAGCTATTTACATGGAAGAGAGATTGTTGCAACTTCTATTTTCCAGTTTTACATTTATCACATATGTTTATGGGAGAAGAGGCTTTATATAAAGGTAAGGTAAAGTCATGAAGAATATGTGCTTCTTGAATATTAAACCTTAGTGATATCCCTGCTGGATGAAAAGTAGACTCAGGATATGAGGACGGGAAAACAGCAGTAAAAAGGTAAATCACACAGGAGAGAGGGGCATTAAGATAAAAGCTAATACTACAACTCAAGTTCATGGGTTAAATATTTGCTACGACAGATTTATTAATGACTAGTCACACTATTGCGCTGAAGGAAAGGTAGTTTCCTATTGGCTTGGTGGGGCAGAGGAAGGGAAAGGTCGTAAATATGACTATAAAAGGTATCCAGATTTTCCAGTAGGGGTTGCGGGGAATCAACTAAGATACCTGCTACATATTCTTTGATACTTAAAAACGAAGGGGGAACATCAAAGACAGAGTACAAATTACAGAGCTAACAACAGTCTCCTACCTGACGGACTGCTTTACTTGCTGCAGAATAGTTCTCTTCATCGTCCATGTTTGAAAAGTTCCTAGCACTTGATAATCTTTCCAGAAGTTCTCTTTTCTGTGCTCGCATTTGGGCCAAAAAACACTCTGTCCCTACAATGAGAAATTAGAATAAAGAATTCTAAAAGTTGTTCGATTATGCGCTGCAAAACCAGGGTGGAAGAGGAAAGAAGCATGTATCATATATCTTTTCTGTCTACTTGAAAACGCTTGCTAGATAATATCATAAAGCTCCCCTAACGTTACTAGAAACAATCACTTCTAATATATTAGCCAGTTCCTCCAAAGCCACCTTCAATATAGTATGTCTTTCCCAATAGTTTGCCCAGGGCCAGGTAAGAAAAATACTTGTACAGAAGCAGCAGCTACTTATTCTTCTGATTGATCTATATCACCTAAGGGAAAAGTTGGGAATTGAAAAACTAAGTGAATCATATAGATTTTCTGCTTTTCTTAGGCTATCATTATAGTAAACATATTGATTTACTCCACATTTCATAAGTAAAGCTAAGGGAGGTAGAAGAGGGGAGAGCTGTCTTGAGGTTTTGCAAAAAAACAAGCACTGACATTAGTGAGCTCTTACCAACAACGTTAACAGTACTGTCACAATACAAATCTTACTATTTGTCATTCTACTGACATAACTCTGATGTGGAGAATTCACTGCACATCAGCAATGCAGTTTAGAACGCTAACGTACCATGAAATCATGTCATGGAAATGTAATGCTTCCACAAAAAGCACATTCACTTAATAAAATTAAACAACTAGGAACACTTGCAAATTAAATGCCCTCCCACTTTCCAATATAGCTCAGGACCATCATTTAATTTCTAAATGCCACAATCATAAATCACAAAGATACCAGGCTAAGAAGATGCATAATCAATATGTTTTACTAAATTTAAGGTATCAGTTACCAAGTCTCCTAAAGCCAGGTACAAGATCCACGAAAGTAGTAGTGCCATCACAAAGAATGGGAGCAAGACGAAATCTGAACTGATGTCCCAGGGTCAGCAAGTGATGAGCAATATACATACAGTTGTTATGGTGAATGGCAGCCAACTGGGGCAGTTTTTGAAGGTTCTCCCTAGTACAGGAGGAGAAGTAGAGAGAAATTACCAATTACTGAAGTTGGAGTTGATGAAAAGTTACTACTCTTATAGTTATTTCTAGGCTTTAATCATTGTCTACTGTATAGATGCTGTATAGAACAAGATATAATCTCACCACTCCCACTCAATCAGAGTGAGGTTGTACTGCCTGAATGTGACCTTATCCAATAAAACTATTCCAGTGATTAACAAAAAAGAAAGAGTAAGGGAATTAAGATGTTTACCTGTGTCTTTGTACTGGAAACCTAGCATACCTATACATAATTAATCCCTTGAAATTTGCCACTGATAAATCTGTAAAAATACAGATATACTTTCCCTTTCTCCAAATTCCTATTTCATTTATATAATGAAGCACTTAACTATTTTCTAATTCTCTAGTTTTCAAAGCTGGCTACAGATCAGTTACCTAGGAAATTTAAAATATATAGATGTTTAGACTTCACCCCAAATTAAATCACAAACTCTGAGTGAAGCCACAGTATTTATGTTTTAAAATCTTCCCAAGTGATTTTAATTTTCATACAAGATCAAAAGTCACTACTCTAAATCTTCACACATATTAGTCTCCCTACTCAGGTTGGGAAGAGATCTTGTCTTTTATTTCTGCTATATATTCACTATCAGTCATTCAACTAATACTTCCCAGTTTGCTGATTGAATTAATGTCAGACTAGAATATACAAAGTCAGAAACTAACAATCTAAGATAGTTGTCCTCACTTTGGGCTACACATCAGAATAATTTGTAGGGCTTAAAAAAAAAAAACACAAGATGCATGGGTCTTATACCAGACCTATAAATCAAAATCTCTAGGGGTACGACTTAGTAAAATATATATATATTCTTAAAGCTCCACATAAGATTCTAAAGTACTGCCAAAGCTGAGAACCCTGACCTAGGACAGTAGTTCTCAAAGTGTGGTTCCCTGACAAGCATCATCATCAGCATTCCCTGAAAATTTGTTTAAAATTCCAGACTTATTCCCAGTCCTACTGAATCAAAAAATCTTGGGCACGGAATCTGGCAATCGGTATTTTAACAAGGCTTCCTGGTGATTCTGATGCACACTAAAGTTTGTAAACCATTGGTCTAGCCCAAAGTTCCAAGATCACACAAAAGTAAATCTAACTTCACACTAGTGTGAAAAATGTTTCTCAGCATGGAACTCCTAAGCCAACTGTCTCTGAATCTCCATGGACACAGCTATAGCTGACCCAAAGATGTTTTCTCTTTTCCTTAAGTAGAAAGTGAATAAAAAATTTAAATCACAGCAAAGAAAACATAAATAAAAATTATAAGGTTCGCAATAAATAAGTTCTCTTTTATAACAAAAACAATAGGTGGGCCTAATTAAATATCTCAATTGTTAAAAAATCTGAACTAGAAATATTACATGATTGTTTTTCCTTTGAAGCCAGAGTCTTTGACTTTGACTAAGGAATAGCTTTGCTAACATATTATTTAAAACATTTATAAGACATCTAAAATACTTAATTTGCATAACAGAGAGCATTCCTAGAAGCTTAAAGTTATGAGAACTTTTCAGATTAATATTAAAAAAAACTTTAAAAATCCAAGACTTTAGGTAAATACAGCCTAAGATAGCTAGGAAGAATTGCTGATCATATTGGATATTTAAACAATCTCTTGTGATATTAAGTCTGTAAAGCTATGAATGACAAGAGGAAATGTGGTGTTTACTAGATAGCAATATGGAGTGATGGCCTTTTTGTTTTGTAACCAAGTAAAGTGAGGCAGTTCTAAAAATACCTACCATCAAAAACAGGGCGGAGTTTCCTTACTAATTTATTAATAAATGACCTATATCCTTTAAACATGTATTGTAAATGATTTACTGCATTGTATTATAAATTTTAGTAACTCAAATATCTTTGTTGTGAATTAAGATTACTTGTTTTAACCTGACTTACAAATATTTTAGACATACAACATTATACAGAAATCAGATACAGTGGTACTTACTTATGATATGTTGGTACGACATCATGGAACAAATGGAAGATATTCCTTACCGAGTAGAAAAGTTGAACAGCACTAAGAGAAAAACAGTTTCAACAGAAATCAATAAGGATATATTGGAAATGAGAAAAAAATTCAAACTAAGCTCACCTTAAGAATCATCAGCTAAAACTACAGCTGGAGAGAATATCTGGCTTGGTCACTGCTGAAAAAACCATTAATCTAGGTGGCAATATATTCTCAACCAGTATTTACTAACTAGACTGCAGCCCTTCAAACCTGGATCCATTAATACTATTAAGGATAGGAGCATTCAACCCAAAGCCTTTTATCAATTTGTGTTCTGCCAGTACCCAGAGTATCCCTTCAGTAACAAATGGAGTTAAGCCTCAAGCAAATGTTACCTACTCACTGACGCATTCTGCAAAGGGCAAGATATCAATAAAGGCATTCACAAGGTTCTTTTAGAATCAGTCTGACTTTCAGCTTTCACCTTTTCTCCTTCGTACCCCGATACAAGGAGATGAATCAACATTTCTAGAATAGACTCTAACTTCAGGTGTTTTTGCCCTTTATATCTGGCCTTAGAATACCTAAAGATTATGATGAAAATGCACTTAGAGCAAATATCAAGTTTGTGTAGCTTGCTTCTACGTAAAAATATCTTAAACTACGTATCTTGAATAAGTCACAGGAATTCCACAAATATTTTAAAAAATGAGTTATGGTTACTACACCCCCAAACACTGTTACTATTTGATTACTATGATACTTGATTATTTTTTTTTTACTGCATATGTTGCTCTTTGAAGTTTAATAATAGAGAATTTTTTTTTTTTACTGCATATGTTGCTCTTTGAGGTTTAATAATAGAGAATTGCGTATGTTGCTCTTTGAGGTTTAATAATAGAGAATTGGGTTACAGCAGTGTAGTCATGTTTTTATTTCTCCTGTTAAAAACTATTTCTTTTAGTGGAAAGAATGTCCACAGACATTCAGTATACAAAAATATTGTTGGGTGTTCTGTGTTCACAAAAAATTTTAAAAATATTGCCTTGCACCCCTAACTTCTGATCTGGTATATTTCAGGTGAACGTTATATGAATAGTCACTCCTTTTTCATTTTGCCAAAGGAGTATATACTTCCTTTTACATGTATTTTTCTTCCTATTTATATTCAAAACTAGATGGACTTGTGAATATAATGATTCATTAAAGTCATGGAAGTATCTTGGTAAACATGATCTTTCTAGAGCCAAATAAAATAAAGGGGTTTTTTAACATGTGGAGATAAAAACTGAAAGTCTGGAAGCACATCTGAAGATGCAATTTAAGTCCAGCCCTAACTGAAATTGTTTTCTACTATGAGGATGAGAAGTAAAATCTGCCATATATAGATACAAACTGAAGCGGCTTTTGTAAATGTGTTCCTACAATCGACTTGGGCTACAACCTGCCATTTTCTCTTCATTTTAGTCTAGGGGAAGGGAAGGAGCTTACAAAAAAGAGATTCAGTAGGAGATGTGGAACAGTTTGGAGTACCCTGTGCACAACGCTGATTAGGAGAAATCATCCTGAAAGGATGAAATCAGATCTTTGGTACATTCCATTCTACATCTGGCTGCCCAACAAGGTATTATTGCTTTAAAAAATAAACATTTAAAATGTAAATTAGGGCCTGGATTTCAAAAGGTAAAATAAATGTTAAGCTAAAGAGCCAGAGCAGGCTGGAGCAGATGGTACAATTATCACTATCATTATTACCACTGCCACCAAAAACAATACCCACTTGACTATTAATCATTTTCCAGGTAGCATCCTAGGTTCTTTACACGTGCTTTCTCATGTAATATCATTCAATTCAAATAAAAAGTAAAAATTAAACAAAAATTAAAGAGATTAAAGAGCTTTTAGATAAAAAGTAATTAATTTTTAACATCAAAAAACCCATTTGTTTATCCATACACATGCTTCTATTTCTTATATCTTGTAAGATGTATGTTATTGTAAATAAAAGTTAATTTTATCAATATGTATCTGTGTGCTACACTGTTTTTCTAGGAAAAAATATGAACTAATGGGATAAGAAAACCCAACGAATTTCAGTCAATTTTTAAAATATCAGTTTAGATATGAATTTAATCAAGTTGTTGCCATTTTCAGACAACTCTGAACTCTTACCACTGATCACTGCTGGTTGTCGCCTCTAGTAAAGTCTGATAGGCAAGTTCCATTAATTTCTTCGCAGATTCACTGACACGACATGTGGGCAAAGAAAAGGAATGTTGGTCCAATGTATTTTCAGGCTCTAAATTCACCACTTCACTGTACTGAGTTATGGACATTTTCTGTACTTGTAGCTTGTCATCCACATCAGGGCTGGGTAAGTCAGGTACACTTATCTTAGAATCAGGAGTAATCTAAGATTCAAACACAAAAACACAGAAAATCCGCTATCCTCAGAATTCAAATGCAAGCATACACGATACTGGTAGCTTCCATGATGATAAAGCTGTGGCTCTATGGGGTAATTAAAAGATTTGAGTATATACGGCAGTATTTTAATGACTGCTCAATCTTAGGTTGAGAGCATGTCAGAAGAAGTAATCAATCCACTTTACTATGGAATTCTTCCAATTTTTCTGTGCTTTCTAAATCTTGGTGAAAATAGTAATGCTGTGAAACTGGCCCAAGATTTCAGGTAAACAAAAGGACCTTCAAAATCATCTTTCTCAGACTAGACTGTTAGACCATCACAGACCAGTATGATTTTGTGTTCTTGTCATTAAGTGAATCATTTCCCACCAGAAAAATGTGTTGAATTAGTCAAAGAAATAACTCATTCAGGCTAGCACATCCTCCCTTAAAAATCTCAGTCAAAACCAAAAAAGCCTCTCTAAAATTTATACAGAATACAAATCCCCAGACTTGGTCAAGCCTAAAGGAAAGAACACTAGGCTGCTAGTCTGGAAACATCAGTGATATTTTTTACCCTAACTTTTGACAAAGTCGTTTAACCTCTCTGGACCTCAATTTTTTCATTGTAAAAGGAAGAAATTGTACTGCAATAATGGTTTTTAAACCTTGCTTCTCAAAGGTGCCTCAGCAGCCAAAAAAAGGAGATATTAAGCAGGTAGAAGCAGCAGGTTCCCCACTTCTGCTGCAAGAAGGGCAGCTCTGCCCTGCGCATGCTGGACCTCTACAGGAAATCTCTAATAGAAAAAGTTGGGTCTAATAAAAATGTTTAAGTCATCTGACTTGCCTTCCTAATCTGTAAAATGGTATAATAGTATCTACTTCACAGGGCTGTTATGAAGTTTAAATAAGAAGACAAATGTCAAGAGCTCGCCAGTCACAATTATGGCTAAAGATTAGAATGCAGAAGCATGACATAATTGCTATTTATGTTTAGGGAAAAAAAAACCTCACAGTTCCTCGTACTAAATATATTTCAGCTCCCTTAACCAAAATTACCTCAAAACATACTAATATCTGTGTCCTCAAACAGCTAATTGAATATTTTGCTGAAATGGACACAGTAACAGGGTACCCCCAAGGAAAAAGAAGGCCGGCAGAAGAAGGGATAAAGGTAAAAAGAGCCTAGTACCTGCAGTGATAGAAGAAAAATGGCTGAGGTATTTTCTGATAAAGGATTACCTCAGTCTATGTGTTGCTTTAATCTAAGTATTACCTTACATTTACCAAATATTATTTTACATATGTAAAGTATGACAAGAAAAAAAACATAAAAAAATACACAGAATTACCAAGGATCAGAGGAGTAAAGTACCCTCAATGCAAATTAATTAGTCCATTGACTTTGCAGATAATTTCTTTATACCCTACATAGATCACATCTTTTTGTTTGTTTTATTATTTTAACTTCAAAATTATTAGCCTAAGAGATGAAGTCAACTTTCTCACAATAGGATATAATCTCTGGACATAAATAAAGCCTAATTATACCGTCACAAAATCGTGTACTAAAACCTCAAGTAATAAAGTTGAGAAAAATTTATAGGTTAATATACTAATTTCAAAAATAGAATCCATTATAGACTTTTTCAATTTATACAATTTCAAAAATAGAATCCATTGTAGACTTTTTCAATTTATACAATGCTTTTATATGCATTATCTTATCTGGACCTCACAATACCCTATAAAGAAGTAGATATTAGGCCCACTTTAAAGATGAGAAAACTAATATTTAGAAGACTAAAAACTCCCCTCAGTGAGCTTAGCAACTGTCATGTCTTTTTCCATTCTACCATATTCGTCTGAAAAATAAGCTGCTTCCTAAATCAACGTAATATACCATCACCCCAATACCTTCACAGTGTTGTGAATTTCAGAGGTCATTAGATTTCTAGCTGCCACAATCACATCCTGACATTTCTTGTTAGCAAAATGAGAATTGATGTTACGGGCATATTTCAGCAAATCAGTAGTATCTCCTTTTAAAAACCTCATCTCCTTTAAGGCATTTTCAAATTCTTCAGTGGATTGTATGATCTGAGAAAAACAAGGGAAAAAAAGAATTATATACATCTATTCCAC
>NW_011888891.1:1991016-1992998 GCF_000151845.1 Pteropus vampyrus | reverse complement strand
AGAAGTTATAAATTTTTATATTTTATATTGTATCTAGACAACTTAGTAAATTTCTTAATTATAAAAGTTTTACTCGTCTATTGGTTTTCTAGGAACACAATTATATCATTTACAAGTAAAGATAATTTCTTCTCTTTATTTTAATATTCATGCTTATTTTACTTTGTCTTCTTTGCATAAACCATAATGCCTAAAACAATGTCAAAGAATATTTACAACAGTGTGCATTCTCGACTTATAACTGGTTTTAATGAAAATAAAGTTTTTAATCCTTTAATAGAATACTTGTTGCTGGCTTTTTAGAAGTAATTAGTTTTAAAACAAGCTTTACTTTTAAAAAAATCAATAAAATACAACGATATGCAAACTGATCTATTATACAGCTATATAACTTACTTATTTCCCTACTAGTAAAGATTTCATTACTTTCTAGTTTTTCAGTATTATAAGTAACATCGTGATGAACATCTTATACATAGGTAGTTTTATGTATTTAAGATCATATTTTTAGGGTAGAATCCTAGAAGCTGAAATCCTGGTTTAAAGGAAATAAACATTTTAAGGTTTTTTAGACATTTTGCCAAATTCTTTCCAAAAGAATATTCATTCTCTTCTTAAAAGCTCCTTTTTTTTATTGGTAGAATGATGAATAACAATAAAGAAAACTTGGGAGAAAAATACATATTCAGACATAAGTGGAAGGGCAAAAAGCCTTTATGAATTTTCAGAATAACTAAAAGCAAAAGAAGTAGAAGATTCCAAAAAGAACTAAAGAGTCAAATATGATTTTCAGGTTATATTAAATGAAGAAGATGAAGGAGGTGAAATGTTAATTGATGGATATCAAAGAGAACACAGAATTCCTAAATTCCTGTTTTACCATCCTCTTCTTTGTCAAAGACAATGATCTCAGAGCCAAAAGAGAAAAAAATAGATGGTAAAAGAGAATCTAAAGTCTAAAATGCATAAAGAGATTATTAGAAGAGCACCTAACAACAAAGAGTTTTCTGCTCTGAATATCCTAGGTGCTAGGAAAACTTACAAAGAAAGTAACAGGTTGAGATGAGTATTAATTAATTTAATGAACCAGTGTCAAATTGGAAAGTAGTTTCTATTGGAATTCTCCAGAACACCCTCCCAATCTGGCCCTATCCCAGGCAACAGTATCATCACTGACTCAGATTAAACTATAAGAAAACATAGTTATCAATTACACTTAAATGAAAAAGAAAGAATAGTAAACACATTGAAAATTGTATCAAGTAAAATTTAACAAAGATTAATGTTAATTCCAAAAAATCGAGTATAAGTGTAAGATGGAAAAACAGCAGTTTGCGTTGAGTATGACATAGGATTTTCATTTCCATTAAGCTCAATGAGTTAACTGTAATAATAGCCTTTGACCACACTATTAGAAACACGGAACTGAGAATGAGGGCATGCATGCTCCCATACTATTCTGAACTGGTTCGAACTATATCTAGAATACTTGTTCTCTTTTGAACACCATACTTTAACAAGAGGACTATAGAAGAAATGGAATATATTCACAGAACATCAATGAAGGTAAGGGGAACTTAAAACTACGTCATTCGAAAAAACCTAAGGATGTTTATACTGGTGACAAGATGTAAGGGAAATAACAGCTACTGTACGAATTTGAAAGTCCATCATGTGTAATAGGAATTAGACTTGTTCTATATAGCTCCACACAGTAGAAATAGCTACAATAAAGCAGACATTACTGGGCAATATATTTTGAAGAAGTTTTTTAAATAACTACCTTAAAGATTTAATTTGCAAAATGGGGATTTTGGTTACAGTATTTAATGTAGGAGATACGATTTTTAAAAAAGAAACAAAAACTTCATAGTACTTGGCGCTAGCCAGAAGTAGGAAGAAATGCCTCAAGCAGTGAGTTCCCTCTCACTAAAGGTGTTCAGGTTGGTTATATGACCAATTTATGGGAGTGCTACAGAGGA
>NW_011888891.1:1985256-1990966 GCF_000151845.1 Pteropus vampyrus | reverse complement strand
TGTAGACTTTTTCAATTTATACAATGCTTTTATATGCATTATCTTATCTGGACCTCACAATACCCTATAAAGAAGTAGATATTAGGCCCACTTTAAAGATGAGAAAACTAATATTTAGAAGACTAAAAACTCCCCTCAGTGAGCTTAGCAACTGTCATGTCTTTTTCCATTCTACCATATTCGTCTGAAAAATAAGCTGCTTCCTAAATCAACGTAATATACCATCACCCCAATACCTTCACAGTGTTGTGAATTTCAGAGGTCATTAGATTTCTAGCTGCCACAATCACATCCTGACATTTCTTGTTAGCAAAATGAGAATTGATGTTACGGGCATATTTCAGCAAATCAGTAGTATCTCCTTTTAAAAACCTCATCTCCTTTAAGGCATTTTCAAATTCTTCAGTGGATTGTATGATCTGAGAAAAACAAGGGAAAAAAAGAATTATATACATCTATTCCACCTCAATATTAAAATTTCAAATCTCATGTATAGAAAAGAAGGACCAGCTGGTCATTTAAGTTCTAGAATAAACAATCAATTACTAGGTATAAAGATATATATTTTTCCAGCCTTAAATTCATTAAGAAGAGTATCTTCAATAGAAATTTCTGACTCTACTTAGTAAGGTGCAAAGACCTTTAAAATAAATATCCTTATTTTAATAGTGTTCAAGGAAACACTAAAAAAAAAAAAACAAGTGAAGTATCACATGGTAACTACTATAGCTGATATAAGTATAAATAAAAGAACAATTGTTTTTCAAAAACCATTTTTGGGGGAATTTGCATCTGCTCCTTATTAATAATTTTCTTAACACTGTCACTAAAGAGCAAAAGATCTCTAAAATAAAAAAAAAAAAACAAAAGACACCAATTGGAACCTATAGTCTCTTAAAACCTGTGATATCTCTGCTCTTACCTCCTCATACTGCTGTAACTTGCTGCTATTTGTTGGAATAGAATAAACCAAACAGTTTTTAATGAGGCACTCAGACAAGTCTTCCCAGATCGTGTCACCAAGCATCTCAGCCAATATGATCTTAGATGTTTTTTCATTTTCTAGATCAGCATCAAGAGGGAAATCTGAATTCAAAAGAAAAAAGTTTTAAACAAGAAATCATTCACAGTCTAGATTATTCTCAAATTCCCTAGTTTTCTAGAAGTCTTTAATTTTAAGATGATGGGGAAGAAAACAGCACAGCAAATTCTATAGCTATCTCAACTGACTGCATGGAACAAATCATGACATATAATTATTTTATTTTCACTGATCAAAAGAATCTTCTGCACTGTATTACTACCTATACTCTTTAACAATAAGGTACTAAGCCATTTACATTATAATCATCTACTGCTAATCTACTGATTGGATTATATGACAAGTACTCAGAAGTTCTACATACCAAGTTGAAATTATTTAGAATAAAATCCCAGTTCTTTAATAATGAATAAACATTTTTTTCATCACTGCATGGGCATTGAGTGTTTATCCTAAGTAAAATATCCAAAAAAAAAAAAGAAACCCACCTTATTATAGTATAATTTCTAGTCTAGCAAACAGAATACTTCCATATCTCTTCTATAATATACTCTATGGTAGTTATTTCCAACACACTTTGAGGGAATTATATTTAGAATATACTGTTAATTAATAGTTAAGAATTAGTGACCAGTGTAGAGGGAAGAGGAACCATAAAAGGGACCAGCTATTTTGAACTTAGTTCTGATTCACCAAGGAAGACCTTAGGAGATAAGGACCTTAAAAGAAAGTGACCATATAATCTCAGAGCCTTGAGACACCTTTAAATGTCTAAAGTATAGGTCTACGTTGTCCAATATGATACTACCAGCCACAATTTGCTACCAAGCTCTTGAAATATGGCTAGTATGACTAAGCAACTAAATTTTTTAAATTTTTAACTAATTTCAATTTAAGTTTAAAAATGGAAGCAAGGTATGTGGTTATAAAGAGTAGTACAAGAGAGCTTTGAAGAGGTAAACTAGTTCTTTATCTTGATTGTGGTAGTTACATAAATCTACACATGATAAAAATGCACAGAACTATACACACACATACAAATGAGTGAAGGTAAAACTAGTGAAATCTGAATATGCTCTGCGAATTGTACCAAAGTCAATTTCCTGGCTGTATTATAGTTATACAAGATATTAACACTGAGGAAAACTGGGTGAAGGGTACATGGAACCATTATTTATTTTTTAAATAAAAACTTTAAACTTAAAAAAAGAGAAAGTAGTATAAAATACTTTTCTGTTAAATGCAACTTTGTTGTTTTGATAAGACAACATTTCACTTTAAACACTGCATCGTGTAAGCTATTATGTATACTGTACTTAGTGCTCATGTCAGGCACATACATATTTCTAATACTTCCAATCTATTCGATGTAAACAGAATGAATCTGTTTACATCTACTAGAATGATGTTTCTTCTATGCACCAATGTAACACTGTAATGTGTTTATTTGAATATTTTATGCATACAGCACAAGTTACAGCAATACATATATAAATTATTAAAAGTAGTTAAATTCAAATACTTATTTATGATATAATTATTTTTCTAGTTTAAGAAAACAACTATAGACAGACCTTTACATTTAAAATTAAGGTATATTATTAATGTAGAATCATAAAATGCAGAAGCTAGTAGCACCGTTGCAACAGTAAAGGAAAAAAAGAGAGACTCTTAAGAAAATAAGTCACAAATTTCACAATATGTGGCAGCTGCAATTTGCTAAAACAGCAAAACAAAAAATCTGCTTGCTTGCTAAGCAAAAATATTTTTTTAAATAATAAAGTAAACATTATTAAGAGACATTTGCAGCAAATACATCAGGAATTTCTTGGGTTCACTCTCAAAACATAACAGACAATGTTAGTCGCCTAAAATCACAATTAAATGTCCTACCAAAAATGTGATTTTAACAGGATCTGAGCTTGTAAATGACTTGGATTCTCACACACACACACACACACACACACACACACACACACACACACTCTCTCTCTCTCTCTCTCTCTCTCTCTTTTAGATAGAGAGATGGCAAAAAAAAAAATTATGATTTCAGTTATGGACACTTTGTTAGAAAATTATAAGAAAAAGATATTTTTTAAAATGTGAAAGATCTTCAATTAAGCCACTATAGGATAGTGACCATAGAAGACTAGATCTTTCTAACTACAGATATCAAAGATCAACTGATTCAACTTATGAGAAATTGAAAAGTTTCTTTTAGCTTTAGATGATACTTTGACTACATTTTGTCTAACAGGACTTCCAAATTTACAAAGAAATATTGTCAGTTCCCAGCCTAAAACATCAAACTTGCAAAGTAATGTATTTTAGTCTCAAAAATTACATGATTATATGACAAAGAATAATTTCAGCTAGACATAGAAAATTCACTTCTTTCATAAATGTTACAAAGCTCTGTTAGGTAAAAAATGCTGATTTATTGGACTTGTATAACAAGAGACTGATGATACCCTTATTGCTTATCTCTACTGCATAATATATATATGTGTGTGTTTAGTTTTTGCTGAAACAGACTCTCAAAAGTGTCATGAATACAGCTGTCAAAATCATTCAGTGCATATTCATGCAAACACCAAATTATCACTGATTTGTAGAGCTGCTGAAATAAACAAAAGACAATAAATATGATCTTATGTTTTTTGCCAATGATCATTAGTTGTCTAGAAGAGTTTTACAAAGATTTATTGCACTGTTATCTTTAAGATTTTCTTGGAGCAAAAGTATGCTTACCAAATACTCAATAATCAGGGATAAAAAATGGCAATGTACTTTATGTTTTCTACTGAGATCATGCTACATATGAACAAGCTAAATGTGAAGTTCTAAGGGAGAGTAAAGCTTATTTGTGACCTCACTAGACACATACAAGAATTTATATTGAAATTAAACTTTTTCATAATACAAATCAATAATATTACCATTTTTCTAACAAAACTCAATATGCAAAAGATTTTGATTGAAATCTGCAATGTGAATTAGCTGCCAGAAATACCAAAGGAATTTAAAGAATGCTTTGGTGATATTGATAAACTTAGAGCTTTTAAAAAATTTATGTAATACCACTTTGAATTCCATGTTAATAATAGTAAGTTTATACATGGGTTAGTGAATTTATTTAACTCACAGTTGTGAAACATATGCTTTTGCTTTAAAGCCAAATTTATTCATTTAAAAGGGATGAACTAAATTTGTTGACGTAGGTGAGAATAATTAAAGGAAAATGATTTGGGGAGACTCAATACAGCTATTCGAAAAATTTTCAGTATGTTTGGAACAACCTGGGGATGGAACCTACTTTTTCAACTGTAAATTTCATGACATCTAAATACAGAGCAATCATTTCTAGGGAAAATTTACATCTGAATTGAGATATACAATATGTATAAAATAATTTGCAAATCAAATTTGCAAGTGTGTATAAAAAAGGGATATAAACTATCTCATTAACAATTTTTTTTACTGATTATATATTAAAATTATATTTTGGATATATTGGGCTAAATGAAATATATTATTAAAGTTCAAGTTTCATTTAACTTTTTTTTTCATGCGGTCACTAGAAAATTTTAAATTACATTATGTAGCAAATATTTTATTTCTATTAGACAACGCTGATTAAAACTATAGAACCTAAATGCAGGTACCATCTTAGTCAAGTGGTATAAGCAGCTGGTACAGTGCCATGCTCTATAATGATTTGTTGAATGTACATATGCATATATATCAGAGAAGAAAAAGTTAAGTGTAATACATAGCTGTCATCACACTATATAACCTGATTGTATCTTTTTTTCTTTAGGTTGTTTTCTTAACCTTTTTAAAAGTTTTTTTTTTCTTTTTTTGTTTGTTTTTTTATTAGTAAAGGGCATTAAATTTTGTCGTAATAGTTTCTATATCTAATGATGTATCAATATGCTGATATAATGAACCATTTGATAACTTTCTTACGTGGAACCATCTCTGCACTCCTAGAGTAAACTCTTGGTCACAACATGTCCTTTTTAAAGATACTTTTGGATTTAATTTACTTTTTTTTTTTACATTTATTTTTTGCATTTATAAATCAAAGGTAAAATCTTTCTACAGTGTTTTCTCTGTGAGTAAACTATTATTATATTTTAGTATTGTTTATGCTGCTTTTTAAAAAAATAGGGCATTTTTTATCTTTTTCTATTGACCAAAGAGCTTGATTAACAAAGGGATTATCAGTAATTTGAAGAACACAAAGAATTGAGTCAAAAACCTTCAGTGGCGCCTGATGGTGGCTCTTTAGTGTCAAGTCTTCAACAATCTTTCAAATTTCTTCTACAATTATTTGTATGTTTGGAGTTTCTGCTTTTTGGTAAATTTTAGTAATTTATACTTTACAGAAAATTATTCATGGTAAAAGCAAAACATGCTTGTTGTGGTTAAGATCAACACCACTAAGGTTTATAAAGAAACAACCCAAATTTATTTACCCTCTCCATACCCACAAGCTTATTACCCTTCTCTCCTTGCCCAAGTGACCAATTTTAAGACTGGTTGGTATTCTTTCACTCTCAGATTTGAACAAAAAGAAAAAAAAGAAAAATATATATATATATGTACATGTACATACACATATATGAATTTGCCAAATACACGCGCACACACACAAAATACACG
>NW_011888891.1:1975922-1981001 GCF_000151845.1 Pteropus vampyrus | reverse complement strand
CAACACAGAAACTGGCTATTTCAACTGTGAATACATAAAGAGCTAACCAACAGTTTGAGTTGGAATATAATTCATTCATATGTTAAATCTAGTTTGTTTATGTCAGGTTAAGGGATTTTTCCACTGAAATATGTAAAATAACACTTGGTTCTTTTCTGCTTCTCCTATGATTAAAGCAAAAGTCCTAAAATGTGATGTTACCAGGAGTCAAGTGAGAGAAGGGCATCCTAGAATTCAACTCAATTTAACAAATACTGAATCTGGGGGTACCACTGATAACCCTATTTGTCAATACAGGGCAGAGAAGGAATACAAAGCAGAGCAAGAAATAAGAAGGTAACTACATTTTTCCCATGACAAAATCTACTCACGTCTGATCCTCCATTCACTCAGATTGTGGGCATTTTTATCCACTCTGAAATAATACTCTCAAAAACCATAATGAGTTTTCCAAAATATAAAAGCACTGCCTTAGAGAAACATACCTAGTTGTTTCTGCAGCACTTCCAACACCAGTCTGATCTTCACAAAAACTTCAGATGGTGATGGATGTTCCAAGTCAGTCATCACAGATTCAAAACGAATAATAATGATGTTAGGCTGCCTTTCTATCACAGCAAAAAGGGAGGGGCAAGTTGCCAAAGGCCTAAGAATATACTTCAGCAGCATCTGACCTGAAAATTATATGAACACTCATTAAAAAACACCAGAAGAAACTTGTAAATAAAAGCATGTCAAAAAAAAAAGACCTTTGAGTCTAACAACGAATATACATCACAACATTACATACCACTTGCAAAGCAGATTTTTCCCACTGACGTTTCCCAGATTATCTACAGGTTTTTAAATTATTCAAAAAATCAGATAAAATAAATTGCAAAAGTTTAAGAAAAAAAGAAAAAAGAAAGAAAACAAGGAAATAAAGTATCTAAGCACTTAATAAAAAGGCTAATATTTACAACAATTCCATTTGATGAATCATGAGGTCAAACTTACGATCCATCAATATTATCCAGAGAATATTTTATAATTTTTTTCTGTCATTTCTTTAACATTGGGTCTTCTGAGATTTCATGTAAATGACACAAAGTAGTGTGTCTTACCAAATGATTTAAGCTTGGTATGTAGCTCCCCTAGAATAGAAAATGCCAAGAGGACAGAACTGGTTGGTGGCACAGGGGTCTTCTCTTCGTTTTGAGACTGTTCAGTGTATAAATGAAGTTCTGTTTGTAGACAAGATTCCAAGTTGCTCGTATCTAAGAAAAAGGGAAAAAATATCAGCTGTCTCAGCAATGTAAAATGTTCCCGCTTCCATTCCTCAGAGCCGATTCTCTACTGAGATTCCTAAATATGTAGTTTTATTACAGTACAATTTTAATGCAATCAAATATTAATGACATTTATGTCCTCGGCATCACTTTAAAACAAAGGTTTTAATATATTCAAATAACTGAACTAAGTGCAGAAGCAAGATGATGCACCTACAATAAATGCTTATTAAATATGTACTGAATGACTGAATGAAGGCAAGGAGTGAGAAGTGAGATCATAGTTTCACTTAAGACCTCCTCTTCTTTGTTCTAAGAGAAAGGCCTGCCAAACAAATTTAACTGGAAGGTGTGTTACAACAAAGAATACAGCTACCATCTTCTCTTAATTTTAGTCTGCTTGGATACACAATCTAAAGTTTTCTAGATTATTTCCTTCAAAATACCAAAAATAAATGTGTTATCAGAGTTATCCTATTTCTTCATCTTGCAAAGCACCCCGCTCTCATGATTTGTCACCATTTTATCCTAAGGACTGAGAAAAACTGAGCCAAATCCTTGTCTCACTGATCCCTTGTTTTCTCTCCTAAGCAAGAGAGAGAATGGCTGAACAGCTTCTTTAAGCATCCTAGCCAAGATAAACTGTTGGTATTAGAGCTGCTGGAAACAGGTACATCCTACGATGCAGAAGTAGCTTTGTGTGATGGTAAACTGCTACCACCTCCTCAACCATAACCTCATCACATGGATCCCACCCACCCAATCACCTTCCTTCTTCTCTGCTCCTAGTGAAAGGACAGAAAGTAAGATGGAAGGGAAGTAAAGTGAGAACACTTTGGAAATCTAGATGAGTTCGTCCTAATAAGCATTTTGCTTAATATGAGAACTTAATAGTGACTTGGGAGATTAATGAAACCTTCTCATCTACCAACATAAAATATTTAGAATATATTCAAAGTTCAAATTGGTTCAGGCAGATTAAGCAAAGCTGTCCACCTGAGGTCAGTAGCACCTTTTGATGGTGGGAACTTCCATACAATCAGCTTCTGCCACTCCTCTCCAAGGTGATACAGTATGTTCTGTTTCTGTATCGTAAGCTCCATGCTGAGAGATTTCAACATTTTTAAATCAAAGCATTTTCTGGATTTTAATAACTTCAAGCAGTTCTGTGCCTATTAGTGAAATGGAATCACTGTTAAACATTCCGTCTGGACTCAGGGCAATTACAATATATTTGTATAATAAGAAATACATGGAACACAAAATTTACTAAAAACAAAAATAGTAGTAATTGCTCATGCTTTGGAGAAAGCATCTAATACCTCTTCTAGACGGTGAGCAGCAGTGACATACTTCTTCTCTGCTAATGCACAATTATATTCTTCAATAGCAGTAGAAAACTGAAAAGATAAGTATAGTTATTAGGTATTTTATTTTATATACTCTATTATTTCAAGTCTCTGCTTGTTTTTAAAATATGAAAAAATGCTAGTCAGGGGATACATATTTAATAATGAGACCAACTGGGGGAAAAACTTTATCACCACCAAAACACTAAAGTTTGATTTGAATTTACTGACCTCTTGTAGCTGTTTAAGCAAACTGAGGACTACCGAGTCTCTTTCCAATTGCTGTTTCAAGTCTGTAAATTCAGTGGTTGATACATGAAGATCCCGGCGGACCTAATTTGTACATCAAAAACAAGTATACTTTTATGCTATACTATATCTAAGAAATACAAAATTTATAGCTAATCAATAAGATTTATTAGGTAGATATAACTCATGTTGAAATTTAAATGCCAGTTAAGATTGGAATAAAAAGCAATAAGATTGGTCCACTTAGTCCAAACCCTTGTCCAATGCAGGAATGCCCATTCCCATCAACATAATATCCTCATGTCACCACCTAGTCTTAGTTTAAGCAGTTATCTTTCACCAGAGTTCATCCACCTGGATTACTAGAAGGGTTTCCCCATTGCCAACTCATTCTACAATTGGATAGCTTTATTAGAAAGATTTTATGTTGAGTCAGAATCTACCTCCTGTTCTGTCGCACCTTTTCAGGGACTTTGTATTATAAATTATTTCCTCCCCTCTATATCTTTTACCTCCCTCTTGTTCATTCTTCATTCATGAAAGTTATACTGACTGAATACTTTCACTAAAGCATGGCTCTTCCCATCAAATTTAAATGTGTTAAAATTACCCCCACCTTTAAGAAAAATTTCTTTTACCTCAGCAACCACCCTATTCCTTAGTAGCTACCTTATTTCTCTCCTGCGCACAAACAAGTTTCTTGCGAGAGTAATACAGACTCACTGTCTGTTCTTTTTCACTCCTCATTCATTCTATAACACACCGTGATCTGGTTTCTACCCCAACCATTCCACCAAAACTATTCCAAACAGCTGGTGCCAAAAACACCAATCAGCTCCCTGTTGCTAAATCCAAAGCATATATCATCAATATTTAACTATTTCAGTACGCTGATAATTACCTTCCCTTCACTCTATAACACCATTCTCTACTTACTGATTTTCCTCCTTTTCTTTGGCCATTCCTTTTCATTTTATTTTAGGAGCTTCATTTTCCCACTTCATAAATACCGATATTCCTTTCTTCCTGGCCCCCTTCTTATTCCGAACCAGTGGTTTCCAAAAAATAAGGCTTTTTTGTCCGACATCCTTCCAGGAACATTTAGACTTGTCACCACTGAAGGAGTTTGGTATATAGTGAGTAGAGGCAAGGATACTGCTAAACATCTTACAATGTACAGGACAGCCTCCACAGCAAAGGAGTACCCAGCTCCAAATATCGACAGTGCATAGGTTGAGAAACTCTGCTCTATTCACACCCTCTGGGCAAGCTCATCCATTCCCAGGGCTTCAGTTTCTAAGTGCTGCTAACTCAAGTCCACATCACTTTCCTAACCTCCAAACGTGTACATGGATGGGGTGATATGCAAACTGTTCACTGAAATCCGTTCTCTGACTCTCCCACAGTAACACCACATGGCTACCCAACTAGACTATATTCTAGCTTCCCTCACAATTAGATCTGACCAGTGTCTAAGATCTCACCAATGGCATTTAAGCAGAAGTGGTATGCATTATTTCCAAGTTTGAATCCTAAGAAAACAGATGCGCCTCCTCTGTACCCTCTCTTTGCCCTTAACCTCCAGCTATAATCTGAACATGGGGAGAGACTAATTTCAACCATGCAAAGAAAATCCTACAGCAGTGCTTCTCAAACTGTAACATACATGCATAACACCTAGTGAATCTTATTAAAGCATAGGCTGATTCAGTAAGTCTGGGATGGGGCCCGAGAGCCTCCACTTCTAACAAGCCACCAGGTGTTGGCAATTCTGCTGCTCTACAAACCGCTGGAAGACAATTCTTTATGAGTCTCACATTTCTGTACTGTCTTGCAAAGGAAGCAATGACTGTCTTTAGTTCTGGACTATCTTTTCAAGGATGTTTGTGTAGTAAACAGCTTGGAAAACAGAGATGGTGTTTCCCTCCAGGCATGCTTACTACTCATTATAAGAGATTCAGGTCCCTTAAACTCCGGAGTTCTCTTCTATAACTGCACACTGTCCCTTAGGAATTAGGGATCGGGGTACTGTGCAACAATGTTCATATTGTGGCTACTGCTGTGAATAATAAACTGTCCTTCATCTCTCACCCACAGCCATGAAACTGTCAAGGTAACTTGCTGATTTGCAGATAGGTTAAAATCTCAGATCCCCTTCCCGGTTCTTGACAGACTATACCAGGGAAGTAGATCTCAGGTTGTAGAATCGGCCT
>NW_011888891.1:1973345-1975872 GCF_000151845.1 Pteropus vampyrus | reverse complement strand
TAGGCCTTGGACTTTCAGCCTCCAAAACTGTTGAAAAAATAAATATCTGTTGTTTAAGCCCCTCAGCCTGTGGTATTTTGTTATGGCAGCCCTGGCAAACTAATGCACTACTCATATAAGGGGCTGCTTACTTTTTTATAAAAATGACCTCATGCCACAGATTTTATACTTAAGTTTTTTATCACTTAAAAATAGACCATAGCCTTCTTTTAGGTCGACATATCTAGCTCTACTTCATTAGTTTTTAAGAGCTGCATAATACACCATGGTATGGCTCAACCATACGTTATATACCTGTTCCTCAATTGATGCTCATTCAGTGTGCATGTATATATACTACTCACACATATAAACATATATACTATTGATATCACTTCTGCAAGGAATTAAAAAGTGGGATACCTGGGTCAAAGGAATGCATATTTTATATGTTACTATACAGCTTCAGACATTACTTTCTAAAAAACACTCACAAAAAGCAATAAAGTAGACTACTTTCTACTTTACCGAAAATGTCTTACACAGATCTTTTGTCAACCCTAAGGTCAGAGAGTTCTACCTTGATGGTGTGATTTCCATTCCCCTACTAGTAAGGTTAAGCAACACATACCTTTATTAACGAACTGTACCTTTTCTTACATGCATTGCCTATTAACATTTTTTGCCCATTTTTCTACTGTTTTTATGGGAAAAAAATCCTTTTAACAACTCCTTGTCCGTCCAATGTACTGCAAATATTTTCTTCCAGTATACTACTGTCTTTTGACTTTATGATATTGTTTACCATACAGAATTTAACATTTTCATGTAGGCAAATTTGTGAATTCCTTCCTTTATGCACTCGGACCTTCCTGAGGCTATTCAAGTCTTCCCCTAAATTTTCTTCTAACATTTATTGTTTCTTTTTACATAAAGGGCTTTAAATTCATCTAGAATTTATTTCTGTATGAAGTATGAAGCAGGAATCTAACTTTGTTTTATTTTATATAGGTAAGTGAATTTTGCTAGCATCATTATTAAAGAAACTATTTGTTCCACTAAACTGAAATGTAACTTTGATAGAATGTTAAGTTCTACTTTATTCTTGACTTTACTTCCGGACTCTTTTCATTCCACTGAATTTCCTGTGTCAAAAAAACAATTTTAATTATAAAATCTACCCACTAATGTTTTTCAAATCTTTATTAGCAATTCTCACAAATGTATTTTTGATGTAAGCTTTAGAGTAATTTGTCCAGTTTGAAAAATATATAAAGGGAATCTGATTGGAAATGTATTAAATTTATTTTGTAATCAACTGACAATTTTATGAGGCTGTCTTCTGATCTAAGGTAGTCTCCCTTTTATTCAATTATGTTTTATGGTTTTCTTCACATATGTAATCTCTTTTCTTGTTAATATTTAAGAATTTTATAGATTTGTTGCCATTACAAGTATTGTTATATTTTAATTTATGTCTGGTTGTTACTAGTTTAAAGAGAAGTTATAAATTTTTATATTTTATATTGTATCTAGACAACTTAGTAAATTTCTTAATTATAAAAGTTTTACTCGTCTATTGGTTTTCTAGGAACACAATTATATCATTTACAAGTAAAGATAATTTCTTCTCTTTATTTTAATATTCATGCTTATTTTACTTTGTCTTCTTTGCATAAACCATAATGCCTAAAACAATGTCAAAGAATATTTACAACAGTGTGCATTCTCGACTTATAACTGGTTTTAATGAAAATAAAGTTTTTAATCCTTTAATAGAATACTTGTTGCTGGCTTTTTAGAAGTAATTAGTTTTAAAACAAGCTTTACTTTTAAAAAAATCAATAAAATACAACGATATGCAAACTGATCTATTATACAGCTATATAACTTACTTATTTCCCTACTAGTAAAGATTTCATTACTTTCTAGTTTTTCAGTATTATAAGTAACATCGTGATGAACATCTTATACATAGGTAGTTTTATGTATTTAAGATCATATTTTTAGGGTAGAATCCTAGAAGCTGAAATCCTGGTTTAAAGGAAATAAACATTTTAAGGTTTTTTAGACATTTTGCCAAATTCTTTCCAAAAGAATATTCATTCTCTTCTTAAAAGCTCCTTTTTTTTATTGGTAGAATGATGAATAACAATAAAGAAAACTTGGGAGAAAAATACATATTCAGACATAAGTGGAAGGGCAAAAAGCCTTTATGAATTTTCAGAATAACTAAAAGCAAAAGAAGTAGAAGATTCCAAAAAGAACTAAAGAGTCAAATATGATTTTCAGGTTATATTAAATGAAGAAGATGAAGGAGGTGAAATGTTAATTGATGGATATCAAAGAGAACACAGAATTCCTAAATTCCTGTTTTACCATCCTCTTCTTTGTCAAAGACAATGATCTCAGAGCCAAAAGAGAAAAAAATAGATGGTAAAAGAGAATCTAAAGTCTAAAATGCATAAAGAGATTATTAGAAGAGCACCTAACAACAAAGAGTTTTCTGCTCTGAATATCCTAGGTGCTAGGAAAACTTACAAAGAAA
>NW_011888891.1:1935372-1963927 GCF_000151845.1 Pteropus vampyrus | reverse complement strand
ACAGCCAGGACCACTACGATGTTATCTTGTTTGAGCCGTTGCATTTCAAGTTCACTCACTCCCTCTCTCGATCAATCTCTCTCCCCACCTCTCCCCACCTCCTCCCCCACCCCCCACTCCCCACCCCCACTGCCAACCCCTTTCTTTACAACAGTCTAGCCTTCATCTTAATACAATCCAACTGCACAGCTCTATTTGGATATTCCTTAGGCACCCATATTTAAAATCATTTCCCCCACAAAAACCTACTCTTTCTCTATATTCTCTACTTCAATGAATGGCACACCAGTGGCTGAGTTCCCCAGTTATCCTTGATTCCTTCATCTTTCACTGCACGCATCAAAAAGTCCTAAAGATCTTATGTCTTAAATGTCACTAGGATGCACCCATTTTTCTCCATCTCCACTGCTACTGACTTTAGAGTAGGTCACGGTCCTGTCTTGCCTGATTTCTTTAACTGCCTCCTACTGCTTTAATTGCCTTCTCATTTCTTCGAACTGCAAGCAAAATGGGATTCCTAGAATTCAAATCTGATGTCACTCACTTGCTTAAAATCCTCCATGGCTTCCACATTGCAATCAAGGCAACATCCATGCTACTTAAATTGATACACAAGGTCCTCGCTTACCTTTCTAATCTCATCTCATGTCCTTTCCCACCACTCTCTAAGCATAGCCACAGGGAACACTTGAAGCTCTCCAAAAGTGGCATCTCCCCATTATCTCCATGCTTCTGTAATGCTGTCCCCTATGACTAACTAAAACACTCTTCCCTCTTCCTATGCCTAATTACCTATCATTTCAGGTTTTGGTTTGGACACTACTTCCTACAGGAAGCCATCTTTAGCTACATCTCCTCTCTCTAACTACATTATTCCTATTTAGTATGTATCACACTATTCCACTCACCTACAACAGGCATGAAATTCACATTTTGAAATAAAAAACTGTTTAGTTCTGCAACTATCAGTGTCCAGCATCTTATAAATAGGTGTTCAATACACCAAATAACTGAATAAATCCCTTTATAATATCCACCTAGTGAATCTAATTCCCCTTATCTAGCCATAATTTGAATCTTTCTCCTATATTACAGGGAGAAAGTATTTCTAACTAAGGCTAAAGACTCTGTTTTTTTCATTGTTCTTTAGATGGTACAGTGTTCAAGCCTGGACCTTTTCATCTAGACCAGCCGTCTTTCAAAATACAACAACCAGAACTAAATAAATTTCACCAGCCATAATCTGGCCAGAAAAATATACAGAGCCCATTACTCTCTTGTTTCAGACACTTCATTTCTAATAGTACAAAGACTGCACTATTGACTCACTGATCAAACAAATACAACATTAAAAATATTTGAACTGAGCCAGAGTTGTAGAGTAACAGATTTATTGTTATTAAAACCTCTAATTAGAATGATTGGTAAGCTGGCTGTTGAATAGATTTTCTAGGCAACTAGTGGTTTCCCCACCTACGATTCAAGTTTTATAGGAAACTTTTGAAAATACATTTGTTCATTTTCCTTTTTAAGTTAACTATCACAAAGAAAAGAGTTTTGGTGTCTTTCCTTAAGGACCTTGAGAATAGCTCAACATCTTGATTTTGGATATGACTGAGCCCTGAATAACTTAGAAATAGATGTAGAAGACACCTAAGATTAGACTTTGTTTACACCTCTAATATCAACTTGATTTCTTTCAACTGCTTATTTTTCCTAAAACTGCAAGGGAACTCTTGGTGAGAAAAGATATGTGAAAATGTTTTCAAAATTATAAAACAGCTACTTCTGTTTTCAGACTGGCTTACTTCTTATTTTGATGATGGCATTCTGCAAACGTAGTAAACATTCTTAAAACCTGCCAAACTTTCCATAAGAAGTACAGCAAGCACTAGCCCCACAGAGTGACAAGAAGTAGAGTGTCTGTGATGGATAAAGAGACAATTTTCCAGAAGGCCAAAAGACAAAGACTATGCTGAAGCTTGGATGTGTTGAAGCCAGCTGTAGATGTAAGAGAATGTTGGCCATTAACAGATACAAACATTTTGAACTAAGAAGCAACAAGAGAAAAGGCCAAATTATCCAGTCCTAAGCTTCATCTATTTTTATTTTATTATGAAGACAATAAAATCCTGAGGTTATTTTTTTTAAAATGTATAAAGTGCTACTCAAATGCAACACATTATTATTATAGCTAAAAAACTTTATCATAAAAAAATTGTTTACATTATATTTTTGGAAAATATCTCTATTTTATTTTTTTTATTTTTTATTTTTTATTTTTTTGAAAGGCAGACTGCCTCATGCAGTGGTGCCCCATTTGGATGTGTCTGGAGTTTTGGAAGCTTGACTACCCTACGTTCTTTCTACAAATGGACCTTGAGAGCTTGTTTGGAGGTTCTAGCAGGGGAGCGCAGCTACTCGTATATCCTTGACTGAAGAACAGTCCTCTTCTCTATCGGAGAAGGTCGTCCACTTCAATCATGAGCACAGCTTCAGGAGGGACACACATGGAGCGGTGAGAGAGGAAGGGGACACCCACCTAGCCAGCCAGATCAGCTGAATCAACCCTGGTGATCAACGGAACAGACGTCACAGCCAGATCACTCTTACATCCAAAATATCTCTATTTTAAAGTTGGAAGTCACACTAAAGTCATCTAATTCAACGTCCATTTACCAATAAGGAAAGTGAGGCCTTGAAAAGTTGTATGGAACTGAAGTGTCTTAGGAATGAGGAAACTGAACTGCCTCCGTACAAACCTACCAATATAACTATTCTTACCTCACTCTCTATCCTGGATTTCAGCTGGTCAATGTCATCAGATAGCTTGTCCACTTGGGTAACAAGGTCCTGTGCACTTTGCATGCTAGGCAAGAATTCACTGTACTTCTTGCTGATCATACTGCACACCTCACCCTGTAAGACGGAAAAATTACAATGAGATGAGTAGGGAACTCTGTTAAAAATATACAGCTCATCTTTCATTAGGCATCTGCTATGTTGGAGCCTTCTTGCCAGTTACCCACGCCCATTCACTTTCTCTTGAAGCCAATGGGTTTCTTTGAAAAACACATATCTCCCACCATTAAAGGTGGTATAACATTAGGGGGCAAGAAGACAATGATCACCAGACCTCAACAGTGCCCAAGAGTGGTACAAATTCTGGAAGAGAGAAAGGTGGAGCCATAAGTTCTCATACTGAACTATATAAGCTCAGACTACAGCCACAATTTTAAGCATAAATCTAATGGAAAAGAAAGCAAATGGATAATTTAAATCCATAATCTGTATACCTCAATCAATTTATGGATGTTTAGCTTAAGGCCTAATATAACCCTAAACTGACAAGTTTCATCATCTCTTTTAATTCAAAGTAATTAAATAAATAAATTATTGAATAATTTGCACTGAATTAATCAATGCTTTGGAAGATACAAAAATAAATTACACTTTCCCACAAATAAATTCCTTTTAGATAGGAAAGATAGTACACATATGTAACTAGAATATAGAAATGTAATACAGCAACAGAGTTAATGACTTCCAGGAGCACAAATGAAAGAGATCACCTCTGCCTAAGGGAAAAGTGAGGCTATTTTTCATGCAGGAAACTACATTTGATATGGAACTTGAAAAATGGGTGGAAATACTATAGGTAAAAGATGGAGAAATGATAACATAAGCAAAATCTGGGAACTAAGAGAAAAGTAGGCCTGCCTGGAGTATAAAAAATAATTTTCAATTGGCTGAAGAATCACCTTAGGAAAAGAAACTAGTGAAAAAAAAGGTAAGTGAGGTCCAGAACACATAGGATCCATGCTAAAGTAGCTTGTCTGCCTTCTTTCCCTTACATAAAAAGTGGTGGTAAATTCTAAAGCCATATTAAAGAAGCAATACCAGTGACATGAATACTTAAAATTTAGGAAATCATTTTTGTAAAAATAAAACCATTTTTGTGCTTGATGGTACAATGCCAAATTTGCTCCCTTAAATCCAGACATAGGCGGTACACATAATTTTAAATGAAAGCAACAAAGATGTGGGCAAATACTGGCAAGGTGATAACGGCAGTACAAAGTGAAACTGTGTGGCTATGTGCCCTTTTTTCTCTGTATCAATCTCAAGAAAACAGGGTCTGCAAAAGTGCCATTCACTTGTTTTGTAATGCTCAGCACAGCTTCAGAGGTCTGGGGATGGAGAATAGAGTTTAATAAACATATTGATAGGTTTTAACAAAAATTTCAGGGAGGAGAATGGTACAGTCCTCTCAAAGCTACTACATTCGTCAACAAATCGTACAAAGAGGAGTGAGTGGAGGAAATAAAACACTCACAGATTGGAGAGAGTCCTGTCCTAAATTCTACCCCTCTCGTATAGTCCCTCCCTGATTACCTTGGGGTTTCCAGTCCCACCTTCCAGGCTCCGCTGGTCACTACTTAGTCTCCCTCCTAGCTCCCCTACTCCATCCCTCCCATACTTAATCCCACCTCCCAACATTCCCCCAGCCACCGCCTCTTCCTCCCCACTGTCCCAGGCCTCCTCGCCTCCTCAGTTCCCAAGCCCTGTCTGGGCTCCCTCCAAGCTTCTTCATCAATCTACAGACTTTCCCTATTCTTCCTACCCAGCCCCACACCTGACTGCTCGTACCCACTTCTTCTGCCTTTAGCCCCTCACTCCCCTCCGTCCGGTCGCACAAGGAGCCCGCGTCCCTTTTTTAGTAAGTCAGCGGCTGCCCCACCAATACCTTGATTTCCTCCACCCGCCGAGTCAGATGGCTGATTCGAGTGCCCAGATCCTCCTTCTCCAGACTCCCCGTGTGTGCCAGAACTTCTGTCACGAACGAGGCCATCGCCACGACAAGACCCAACGCTCACGGACAGGGTCACTCTCCCGTAGCCAGAGCAGCAGATCCACTCCCGCCGGCAGCCTCGGCGCGCGGCCTGAAGGGAAGGGAAGTC
This sequence comes from Pteropus vampyrus, assembly GCF_000151845.1. Taxonomy (NCBI): domain Eukaryota; kingdom Metazoa; phylum Chordata; class Mammalia; order Chiroptera; family Pteropodidae; genus Pteropus; species Pteropus vampyrus. The sequence continues at coordinate 1,958,966 of NW_011888891.1, read as the reverse complement.
TCGCGCAGCCCAGATTGCTGCACAGAAGGCGGTGGCTGCACTACAACTCCCAGGAGGCACCGCGACTCTCCTATCTTGGAATGTCCACGGCGTCTCATAGTTGGCAAACTGGGTAGACGCGTTTTCCTCCGTAGCCGTTTTCAAAGACTTTATTTCTTCCTGCCCGTTTTTCACTAGAAGAAATGAAATGGCTTGGGTTTTTTTGGGTTTTTTTTGTTTTTGTTTTTGTTTTTACCTAATAACCATGTTTTTCTCAATTTCAAAACGCTTACCTGTGAAATTTAGCCAGAGGACCTGATGAGGCCATCTTGATCTTTTATCGTTAAATATTCACTCTCGTGCCGCATTAGTCATCAGAGTCTAAATGTATGGTGCCCTCTGGAGTTGTGCAACGAAGCGGCGTCATCTCGTTATAAATAAAAGCCCGCCTATAATTGCACTTCTTTTTTAGTGCATAGTTTATACGTCTATGTATATATGTTAGTATACACATCTTTGTACATATAAATATACATATATTACATCTACATAGTACATTACATGTTTATATTATTTTTATTACTTAGATATAAACATTACTAAAACGAGATACTCAGCACTTTATATCAGATAATACAAATCAATTTTATCAAAAGCTTTTTAAAATTGTTTCATTATTTAAAGATTTTCACAATGTATGTACAGGTATGATTTCTTCTTTAAAAAGAGATAGATAAATATATAGAGGTAAAGGATGTACACAAATTATCTCTCTGATAATTTCTGGTATTTATTCTCTTTCCCTGTTTTTTCTACTTGTCTGCAATAAATATATACTGCTTTAATTAAAACGTTATCTTTAAAATTTAAAAAGTAACTTGTGAGGGTTGACTCCAAGTAGATGCTGACCCTAAGGTCCTTGCCACTTTTAAGTTTCTGTGAGACAATCTGCTTATCCTAATGAGGCAAGGACAGCTTCCTAGGACACGAGCAAAGGAAATGAAACTGGGATTGAGACAGAAAGCACAAAGGACAGCCATAACAGCCCAGGGAGTTCCCCTCCCTAGAAAACCAAGTCGATTTCTGTTTGGTAGACCTGTCAGCCTTAATTTGAATTCTAAATGCTACCAATAACAATATATGCCCCGAGAGAAAGGTATTTATTGAGCAATTACTATACGATAGACACTGTGCTAGGCTGGGAATAAATAATTCTGGGAAAATATGATCATAACTATTTTGGAGATATATGAGAGAGGGATCCAGATTGTGTGAGACCTAAATCTTATACAGCTGCTGGGGTGCAGGTTGGGGTAGGACTCTAAAGAAAAGAATATAAGGTACAAATACAAAATTAGGTGTAGGCCTTGCAAGGGGCCTGTGCAACTAACAAGCCCTAAAGCTTAATCCACCTCTGAGGAAGGTGTAAAGGGCAGAGGGGGAGGCCCCCACAGTTATTGATTGAATCAGGGAGGTTCCACAGTAGGAAGAAATCTGAAGTGAGAATGGAAAGAGGTGCTACATTGAGGTTGAGGTTCTGGGATCTTCTTGCAGGAAAGAGATCCATGCATTCTCACAAACACAACTACAGAAGCTCTGCCTCTCCCTGTGCAGAAAGGCCACTGGATACGCTAACGACTATTTCTTAAGGATCCAGGAAAAGACAGGGAAAAGCCAGAGTTAGGCTGAGGAAGGAAAAGAAAGAGCATCCAGAATGGAGTGGGATTGCTCCTTACAGTCAATGCATGCAGGCCTGAATGGATACTTCGATAAATAAAAAGAAATTAGTAAATGAATAGGTTTCATTTTCCCTCACTAACCTGACCTCCTTCATAGTTCATACTTATCGTGGTTTATATGTCTCCACACAGAGATTTTCACAAATCATCAAGAAAGGGCTCTGAAAAAAAGGTGAGGCAATAAGGAGCAATGTTGGAAAAGGACTCCTCCTGACCTATCATGGCTGACACATGTGTGGCGCTCTTGTATGCAAAAAAAATATATCAAACACAAATCTGGATGGATACAGTACAAGCAGACAGTGTTTTCCAGAGATGTATAATATTTTGCCATCATATTAATTAGAACATTTGGTTGTTATAATTACATTTTGAAAGAGCGTTCATTGGCTTCAAAGTAGTACGAAGGGAGGGACAAAGGGAGTAGGTATAGGTATGGATGAAACAAGATTGGTATGAGTAGATAATTTTTAAAGCTGGGTGATAGGACATGAGATTTCTTTGTAGCATTTGCTCTACTTTTATGTATGTTTGAAATTTTCCTATAATGAAACAAAAGAAAAAAAAGTATTCCTGATGATTCTGCTTGCCTTCCTCTACCTCCATACCACTGACAATCTAATCTGGCTGCTTAGGTCCTGAGACATCATTCGGATAAAGTTGGGATACCGCTTTTTCCTTGCTAAATTTAGCACACCTCTACTTTCACCTCCTAGTGTACCACAGGGTAATCAATAGGTTAAAATATGAAAAAGGAAATGTGTTGGTCAATGTTTCTGTCTTCAGTATAAAAAATCTCAATTTTCTTCTGTTTTGCCATAAAGAGTAACCCTCACCTATGTGCTGTGTCACCAGTGTGCAGATGCCACTGCAGGAGGAGTCACTGTTTCAGCCTGGAGACAAGAACGTGAAATGTCACAGTCTAAGCCACCTGGTTCAGAAGTTGGATCTGTCGCTTACCAACTGGGGACCTTGGCAAAGTTACCTAGCACGTATCTTATAATCGTGGTGTGAAAATTAAGGAAGGATGTAGCATCTAAGCAAAGTCTGACACTCAGTAAATGCAAATTATTTTCTTTCTTGTCAGAACCTGCCTCTTAACAGCAGCAACAAATAAAGGATGGAAACTGGTAGGACTACCATCTATTTATAGTTGCTGTCCAAGCAGCAGTAGGAGACTGGAGACACAGCCCTTCCCTTCTGGTATATTCTGGATCTGGATGGGATCCTTGGAATTTTCTTCTTTTTTCTGCTTACAAAAATACTAAGTGAAAAATTTATATAATTTATAAGATATATAGATAAGCACAAATAAGGAAATAAAAACTACCCATAATTCTTTTACTAAATAACCATGGTTAACATTTGTGGTATATATGTATAGATACAGGTATAGATATATACATACATAAATGTACATGTACATATATGCACTTTTTATGAAAATGAAATTATATTCTATATGCTATTTGGTCACCTGCTTTTCTCACTTAAACACATTTTTCACATCATTAACATTTTTTTCTACATCATTTTAAAATGGTTGCCTAGTATTAACCCAAATGTGCAATTATTGATAATATTTCGATGGACATTTTCATAAATCCTTGTATATACTCACAATAAATTAGGTTAAACTCCTGGAGGTAGGGTATGTATATATTTAAAATATGAACTATGAAGTCTTGTTGCCCTCCAGGGACATTACATCAACATATACTTTCAGGACTTCATTCTTGTTATCTTGGAACTGGAGAGTGATTTTAACTTTATGAACTTAACTCATCACATATGTATTGATGGCTTACTGTCTGGCTTTTTTGCCTCTCATGGGACCCTCCCCCAGAATCCACACCCATATCTAATCTTGGGCACTCCCCCTAAACCCAAACACTGCCGAGTTCCTGGCACCTGCCTCAGCTGCTACCTAGAAAACCGAAACAGGAATCCTCTCCAAATGCAAAAAACTTTCCACTCAACACCCCCAAAAGTACTCCCTGCTAACCAGTCAGTGAGCCACTTGTCCTTCTTTTCCTTTCTCTGTGGTGGAAGCAACCATGGCCTGGAGTTTCCAGGGGAAAGCCCAGTTCGGGGGACTGCTCCTATCCCTCCTTGGCTGGGTCTGTTCATGTGTCACCACCGCCCTGCCCCAGTGGAAGACACTCAATCTGGAACTGAATGAAATGGAGACCTGGATCATGGGCCTTTGGGAGGTCTGCGTGAATCAGGAGGAAGTTGCCACTGTGTGCCAGGCCTTCGAATCTTTCTTATCTCTGCCCCAGGAGCTCCAGGTATCCCGCATCCTCATGGTGGCCTCCCATGGGCTGGGATTATTGGGACTTCTGCTCTCTGGCTTGGGGTCGGAATGCTGCCAGTTTCACAGGATCAGATGGGCATTTAAGAGGTGGCTCTGCATCCTGGGAGGGACTTTGGAGGCATTAGCTTCAGCCACTACCCTCTTTCCAGTCTCCTGGGTGGCCTATACCACAATTCAAGACTTCTGGGATGTCAGCATCCCCGAGATTGTGCCTCGGTGGGAGTTTGGAGATGTCCTCTACCTGGGCTGGGCTGCTGGTATTTTCCTGGCTCTTGGTGGGTTACTCCTCAGCTTCTCAGCTTGCCTGGGGAAAGAAGATGTGCCCTCTCCCTGGATGTCTAGCCCTACAGCCCCATCATCCTGTGCTCCAGCAGAAGAGTCTGATGGCTCCTTCCAGCAAATACCAAGATCTAGAAACCTGTTCATCTAGGACTAGCTTCTGCCAAGGAATCTCTGGAATAAAGAAATCAGTAGAATCCTTTCCCTTCCTTACCCTTCATAATTTTGTATTTGTTTGCTCGTTTGGGGGGTCACTCTCCCTTGTGAAAGATTTGACTATCTTCATGACATAGTGATCCTAAGTTCAGAATGACAAATCAAGGCAAAGTTTCTACCAAACATGTTTGTCTGCTTTAGATCTTATTTCTATAAAATGCTTTTGAACTCATAACATTAATTATATACTTGATTTTTTATTAATAAGGCAAATATATTTAAAAGTTACACCCATCATAGAAAATCTAATGTGAATAGTCACTGTATATATAGATAGAAAAGCTAAAGAATATGCCTTGGTAAATGAAAATGAATTATTGGCCTAGAATAGCATCTTAGGATAGGAGCCCTCCTTGTGTGCATTTTCAGCCTCAGGTGCACAATTTAAAAAGGAGCTTTGCACTATATCTTTGCTGTTTTGTAGATTCTAAATATCCCAAAGGGAAGATATGGTCTTGTTTCTGCTATGTTATGAGGCTATGAGTGGTCTGCTTGTCTCCCCAGTGTGAAGGTAAGAAATAGAGTGAGTGGTAAGTTGATCAACCATCCTGTTTTGCCCAGAATATGAAAACTGAGAAAATCCAGGGCAAACCAGGACCTATTGGTTACCAGAGGGGCTGTGCCCAAGAACTGCCTGATATGGGCATGTATGTGCAGAGAATTATCAGCTCAGAAATGTTTTTTTACCACATGCAAAATGATATCAATCTCTTAAATTTTAACCCAAGTGTCAGCAGACCTACCCTAGGCTGTGGCTACAATAGTGACCCAAGTTCTTTTGCTTGTCCCACCTGTACCTACAGACCCTCTGCCTGATGTCCGTTTCCCCATTCTTCACCCCAGCACCCAAGTCTTCCTCAGGCATTTCTGCAGGTCCTGAGGAGGAGCCTCATGTTTGCTCATAAACCTGTTAACAGAAACCACCCTACACTATTCACACTGTTCCTCTCTGCACCATCTGTCCCCTACTCCCTTAATTGAATGAAAAAGAGCCATCATTGACCTTGTTGACAATCCCACAACTCAGGATGATAGCTCCCAAATGTCCCCAAATAGGTGACTTCTCCCAGTTCGGAGGCCTGCTGGATTGCTTGCAGAACTCCTCCCTCCCCACTCAGGTGAAGCTGTGCTGCTTGCTTGGACACTTCCCTCCCCAGCTCAGGTGAAGCTGTGCTGCTTGCTTGGACACCTTGCATAGTTCTACACAAGGAAGAGAAAAAATGTATATGGCAAAGCTGGTGAGTTAGGAAGGAGTCAGATCTTGCAGGGCCTGTAGGTTGAATTGAGGAAGTTGTCTCTATTCTTAGAACTACAGGAAGCCAAGCGAGTGGCCAGGAATAGAAGCTCAGCCCCCCGATGGCTGCAGCAGTAGTCTGCCTTCCCTTTTCTAATACCTCGTCCCTATGCAATTTCCCTGTCACACAATTGGGTAGGGTTTAAGAGTTCACAAAGAACTTCCACATATTTTTATTTGCATAGACTTATTTAATGCATCATGAGGTTTTTTTTGAGGTTGAGATAAAGACATTATGTTTTGCTAATGAGGAAATTGATATTCAGAGAATTTAGGCAATGTGCCCACAGCGAGTAATTAGCTGGTCAGGACTTGAATCCAGGGTTTTGATTCTATGTCAGTCTTTTATCACCAATCCTATTGCTTCATGGGGATGGGTTGTCAAGACAATCCACCAGACCAAAGGAAAAATCAGCAGAAGAAAAAACCAAAGACCTACAAAAAGAATCTTGTCCTCTGAGCTTTTGTTGAGGTCTAAACAGGGTTTTTGTTGCCAGGTGGCTCACCTGTGCCTGCTGGTGGCTTGCAGCCCTCATCCTTAATTCTACGTTTGCAGGTGCTGATATTTTTCATCAGCATGTGATTATGGCTGCTTCTGGGGGAACCCCCCCCCCACAAACTAAAGATTTATTAAGAAAATTGTCTAACTCTCCTTACAAAGGACACAAAGGCATTTTTTAAATAGGGGTGGAGCAGGAACTATTGATTGATTCCCAGTGGCCAATAATTTATGTCATCCCCAGAAAGAAATGATTTGCATGCTGGCCAGAATCCATTTTCAGAGAGAGTCTGTGAAAGAAGATGCTTTTCACCTATAACAGCCACCGTTTTTTATCTACCTGCTTTGCAGGGAAAATGAGAAATAAAAATAGAACTAATAAAGTCTTAGGTTCAACTCAGTCTTTTCTCATACATTTGTGGCAAATTATTCTAACATTAAAAACATTTCTTTATTGTGGTTACACATGGAAAAGTGTGTTGTCATATGTATTAGAAACACAAAGGGACATCAATATTTCAAGTCAAAAGCTTTTATCGTATGCACGCCATTGTAAGAAAATAACTCAGGGACTTATCAAATTTGATATGGTTAGAATATGATGCATTCAGTGCTATCTTTTCCACCAGTCTGTCTTTGGATCTGAAAATTTCACCATAAGCAGATAAGGCATTCCAGAAGGTTCCTATTAAAATATCCATCTGTTACCCTTCTAAGCATCTGAGACTAGCTCTTGGAAAAAGTCTTATGGGACCCCAATGTGGGCTAGACACATTTTGGGATGGGAGGAAGTCAAGAATGGTTTAATGGGCTTATGGACAGGAGATGCGTCTTAGCAGCCAGAGTCAGAAGAGTAAGAAAGTCAAGAGTTAGGAAAGTTTGGAGTCACAGGCCTCTAATATGGAACTGAAAGAAGTTGAGTCCATTTTTCACTCTACTAATTGATAGATTTATTTGTTTAAGCCAGTCATTTTTCTTGCACCTCACCCACATTTATAGGAGGTGAAATGGACTATTCTGTTGCCTAGGATTTTGAATAGAGCCTCAAAGCCAAGTCCTCTTGGGTGATATATGAATCATAATCTAAGGACAAGGGCTCAAAACATTGTGGTTAAGAAGTAGCCAAAGTGGCCACTCTTTACACAAAATAGCCTACATAAGAGAAGCACAGAGATTCATTAGGGAGGATTCCTGAAAGGGAATTCACAACAGTTTGGAGTACTGTGATGTTCCTTACCATTTCCTGTGAGGAATGGGGTGGAGATGAACCTCAAGGGAACCACTCATAGATGGGAATTATTCCCAGGAAGGAAGACTGGTACCCAAAATACACCCATCCTACCTTTGCTGATCTGCCGAGACTACTGGCCCAGTCCTGCTGCCACCAGAATGGTGCCCAAGAAAGTTCCTGGGAAAACCTGACCTGTATTGTGGAGGCACAGAGAAGGGTACCTGACCACCACTGGAGCAGCCTAAAGCTGGGGGCTAGCTGGAGTGGAGCATGGCAGCAGCATATGCACTCCTGCCTTACACTGGGGCAAGGATGGTGAGCTTTCTGTAACCCAAATGGGTGCTGGGGAAGGGCTCAGGGTGACATTGTCCCCAAGCACTGCTGGAAGTGTGAATGACTAGGGCAGGAGCTAAGAGAGACTGTAAGAGTTCAGCCAGAAAGTCCAAAAGCCACACCAAAGACAACATGGAGGTTTTCCACAGGGTTCTCTGAAGAACCCATAGAATGCCTCAGACAAAAGCTATCAATTGGGTTCCTGTCATAACAAAGGACTCTGAGAACCAGGAGAGTACAGTAAGTCCTCACTTAACATCATTAATGGGTTCTCGGAATTGCAGCAAAACCACTTAAAACAAAACCAATTTTACCACAGGCTAATTGATATAAACGAGAGTTAAGCTCCCACAGCATCTACCTCATGAAAATAACAAAATGACATTGAATAGATGACATTATTCAAGGGCCTGCTGCATTACAAACAAAACTAGCTGTTTCTTAAAGAAGTAAACAAAATTCTTTGCCTTCTCCTGTAAACCTTCCCCAAGTTTGAGGCCAGCCAGAAGTTGGGGGTGAGGGAAGGAATGGAGAGTGACAGAACATGCTGTGGCTCCTTCCTTACTGCTGGTCCCTGAACTTCAGGCTTGAGGTCTGAACTAAGGTGAGGAGAAAAGCACTGAAGCAAATAATGAGTGGATTTTTTATCTAGATTATCATACATAAAAAATATTATGTATTAATACTCAAACATTACAATAAAGGTGAGGTCTTCCTGAGATGCTATCAAAGGGCAGGGAAAGGAGATCCAGAAGATCATATTGGATGGTAGCTATGGAAACAAAAAGAAAGCTATTGACTCATTGCACCAAGTTCAGACCGTTCAATAAAATGATTAAAGAAAAAAAATATATATATATATATATATTAGGAGAATCAGGAGATACTGTAATTTTTCTATCCAACATAAACCCTGATCCTTTCAACATTCTTTCTATTCCAGTCAAAATGGACACATCCACATGCCAGAGGCCCATAATCCCTTGAATATCTACATTATGCCTGAATTATTTAGAACCCACGTGTAGGCCCTACACAGTCCAGGACAAGCCTTAAAATTCTTCCCACGTGAACTATTTCTCCATGAGAACTGAATCTGGAGTTCCACTTCACATCAGTTCATTGCCACATCTACTGTTTCCTTTAACTCTGAAGACATAACTGCAAGGTTAAGTATGTTCTCATATTATAAAGCAGGAAAACAGATTCAGTCACTATTTGAACTCAGATGTGTCAGATTCCAATGTCAATACTCTTTCCATGAACTTCATCTTCCTAAGAGTCATATTGATTTGGCAGTGATTTATAAATCAGGAGAACTGTAGAACTGTTTCATGAATGAGATTTGGCTATTCTTTAAGTAGTGTGAATGACTAGGAATGGTCAAGACAACTATTCTTTAAGTAGTGTGAATGACCATGCTACTTCCAGGTCATTGCTCAGGATTCTGTCCTTACTGTTAAAATCTAAATGCTAAATTGGGAAGCCCATCTTTGGCATGCAGTGATACCTCGAACCATTAAGACTCTAGATGGAAAACTGGCCATCCCTCCAGAATGCAATTAACATAGGCCTAGCACACATTCAATTTTCAAAGCTCACTACTGGCAGTTCTTAGGTACCATTTTCATGCCAGTTTGCCAATTCCAAGTCACACCTACTTCTACTCAAAATTAATATTCTTGTTCTTGGCTTACTGTCAAAATTTCTGGTCCTGGTGTAGTAGGAGCAAATCTAGGCTTATCTTATGATTAGAGACCAGGTCTCTGGCCTGTAAGACCCATTTACCTGTCTATAAATGGCCATCTGCTACACATCAAGGAGGTTGAGATAGTCATCCTAACAAGTCAGCAAACTGATGGGCAATGCAGCAATCAAAAGCGCTGAAAGAAGACATAGAAATGCCCTTAAAATATCTCTTAAGCCAGTTCCACTCTGACTTGTAGATTAATATGCCCCTTTATTGTTCAACAACTTAAAAGAATGTGGAGGATTTTTTAAGGGTTCAGGGAAAAGTAATATTAATGACTGAATAGCTGAAAAGTTGAGCCTGTGAGCAAACTCTAAGAAACTGATGTGTTTATGGTAAGGAAAAGTTAATTATACAGAAAAAAGACATTTTTTTTTCTGCATTTCCATCGAAGTCAAATTTAACATGAGAAATGTCCCAAAGATAAAACATATTAATATCGAAAGCATGAAAGCCTATAAACTATCATTGAAGTAGGATCTATAGACATTCTATCAAACCACTGAATTCAGTGTTTTAATAATGTAAAGCCACTTTCTTAGTTGGCATGAAAAGTTCTATGAAGTACTTTCTGCCATGACTGTGTATCAGAATCACCTGTGATGCTAAGCATAAAAGTATCAAGGGTCCAATCTAATAAATCAGTATCCGTAGAGTTGAGGCCTTGGCAGCTATATTTGTTTGTTTATTTATTTTTAATAGAAGTTTATTTGAGCCGAATTCACAACATATGCCAGGGAGCAAGATCTCAAATACTCACTTGGCAGCTGTGTTTTTAAAAGTGACACAGCTGATTCTGGATTGGTGGCGAAGGTTAAGAATCATGACTGAAGAGCTTTGAATGAAAACAGCAGGAAAAAAAAACTTACAAAAGAGAATAACAAATAAAATACAGTTCTTTGAAAAGACCAATAAACCTCTGAAAATAACCCAAAAGAAGATACATGTCACTCAATATCAGTAATGAAAAGGGGGAAATCACTAAGATCCTGAAGTCATCATCACACACACATACACGTGCACGCGCGCGCGCACACACACACACACACACACACCCACACACACACACACACATGCACACACTATATTATAAATTTTCTGCCAATACATTTTAAATTTTAGATAACTGGATATTCTTCTAATAATTTTCCAAAACTGACAAAAGAGGAAGTAACCAAAAAAATCTGAAAACCCTGTATGTATAAAAGCAACTAAACCCTTAATTAAAAGCATTCCTACAAAATACACAAACAATTCTAGGCTCAGACACCTTCAATGATGAATTCTTCCAGACATTAAGAAATAATTCTATCTTATCTAAACTTCAAGAGAGTAGAAAACGAGAGAACATTTCCCAACTCACTCAATAAAGTTGGAATAATCTTGATGCCAACACTGACAAGAACATTACAAGAAAAGAAAATTAAAGGCCAATTTTTCATGAATATACATGTAAAAATCATAAACTAAATGAAAAATAAATTCTATATACAGAAAAAATTGTATCATAAATTGTTTATTCTGGAAACACATGGTTTAACATTTAAAATTAATAAATGTAAATCACACATGAACAGAATAAAAGAAATGCCCATGCAATCATTTCAATATAGAAAAAGCATTTGATAAATTTCAACATCCATTCATAATTTTCAAAAAAGATCTTTGCAAAGTAGGACTATAAGGAATCTTTATCCAATAAATAAAATTTACATAAAGCCTATAGCATATTTAATGGTGAAATATTGAAAACTTTCCCCCCAAAAATTGGGGGACAAGGAAGTTTACTATCACTTCTATTCAGCATTGTACCCAAAGTCCTAGTCAGTGTGACCAGGTAAGAAAAGTGAATGTTGTAAAGACCTGAAATAAAGAAATAAAAGTCATCATTCACAGATAATATAATTGTGTATCTAGAAAATCTAAAAAAAAAAAAAAAACTACTGATAAACTATTACAATTAATAAGTGAATTTATCAATGTCATTGAATACAGGGTTGATACAAAAACATCAATTTGTTGTAGATACCAGCAACAAACAGTTAAAAACAGAATTTAAAAACCACAATATTTACAATAGCTTGCAAAACATCAAAGATCCAGGAATAAATTTCATAAAAGATGTGAATGACCTTTATACAGAAATTAAACCTAAATAGGATATACTATGTTCATAGATCAGATGTTAATTCTCTCCAAATTATCTATAGTACTGTAAACCTAATCAAAATCTCTGGAGATTTGTGTGTACCTGTATAAAATTAGCAAACTGATTCTAAAATTTGTATTGAAATATAAAAGATCAGAAATAGCCAAGCTGATCTTGAAGAATTTCTAAACTGGATAGTTTACTGTACTATAAATCAAGGCTTACAAAGCTACACTAGCTAAGACAGTGTGATATTGCTACAAGTAGACAAACAGTCCAGTAAAAGAGACAAAAGAGTCCAGAAACAGACCCTTAAGTACACACGATTTATAACAAAGGTATAGCACTGGGAAATGGACAATGTTTTCAATAAATGGTGCAAGTCAATTAGCTAATTGTGAAGGATAAAACTAAAACTTCTAGAAGATAATACGGAATATCTTTATGACCTTGGAAATAATTTCCTCGACAGGGTATACTAAGCACTAACCATGACGGAAAAGACTAATAAACTGGACTATATCAACATTAAAAACTTGTATTCATCAAAAGATACAAAAAGTGAAAAAAAGAGTGAGAGAAGATATGTGCAATGCATTATGATCAAAAGTTTCCATAACTGGAATGTTTTTTAAACTCCTATAAATCAGTCAGACAGACAGTAAATCCAACCAAAATGTAGGCAAAAGACTTAAATACACATTTCACAAAAGAGAACAGCCAAACGCCACTAAGTATATAAAGCGATGCTCAACATCATTAATACAATGGAAGCTCAAATTAAAACAATATCATCACACATCTACCAGGACGGCTAAATTTAAAAATATTGCGAATTCTGACAAGAACATGGGGCAACTAGAACTCTTATAAACTGCTGGTGGGAGTTTAAATTGGTATAATTGCTTTGGAAAACTGTTTGGTAGTACCCAGTAAAGACATATCTATCTATTCCTATGACCCAGAACTCCACTCATAGTTACATACCAACAGAAATGCGTTCACTTGTGCCTCAAAAAAACATACACATGAATGTTCCTGGTAGGATTATTAGTAGCCAAAAACTGAAAACAACTCGAATGACAACTAGCAGGATTATAAGATATATTAATACAACGAAATACAATAAACCAAGCAGCGGAAACAGACTACAGCTACAATAAATTCCCCCTCCTATCTTATTCCTACTACATCCCAGCCCTGTCATTTAACACTAGCCTCTAGTTCATTCTTTAAATCATTCTGTTTTATGTATCCACTTCACACCTCTCTTGAAGTGCGTGGGGTAAAAAATGAATTTATATGCCTCACACTTCTTAAGAGCTGACAAATCCAAACAGAAGAGGGCTGCAATTCCAGTTAACCATGTTAAATCTAAACCCAGTCTTAAGGGAAGTCAAACTCTTAAGTCATTTTATTTTTTCATTTTTTAAAATTAATTTATATTTTATGGTGACATTGGTTAATGAATTTTAGATAAGGGTCACCTAGGTTTCTTCCTCTTCCTCCTCTCCCTCATCTCTTTTCCCCTCATTTTTTTTTTTTTTTTGACATCCCTTTAAATATCATTCTTAGCCTGAGGCAGTTTGTGGACTCTGTAAGAAACCAGGCTATACCTAAGACAGCCAGCTAATGTGAGGAAAAAGAAATTACTTCTCAGCACTTCCCCTGGTGGTTTGAGTGGATCCTAATCTTACAAACTACCCACCACCGCACACTATAGATGTCCATCTGTTCTTTTCTTGGCCAACTGTAGATTCCTAATAGTTGACCAAGAAATAACTAATGTGGAAAGGCACAAAGCAAAAGATTTTACAAGACTACCAAGGACAACTGAGCAGTTGTTAAAAGCACAGACTATGAAGACAGACCACCAAGGGTTAGTGCCACTACTAACCTCCACTACTCCACTACTTCGGACACCTAACCTTAGACAAACCATAGTCCTCATCACCCCAGGGTTGTTACATTAAGTGAAATAATGTAACTGTGCACAGTCTTCAATAATGATAGGGATTTAAAACTGAAAGGCAAATGGTGGTATGCAGAATTTCAAACAGTAAAAGGTAATCGATAGATAAGAAAATTGATGTCTTTCCCATGAAACAAATCGCTGCAGTGAATTTTAAAACACAAAAGCATCTCTGAATATCTGTAAAAGGAGGCCAAAACATCAATCATAATATAATTGTTTTAAAAAAATAAAATTGTTTGCCTTCTAAATATGACAACTTACAAAGTGATACACTTAAATGCAATGAAACTAGCAAATGAGATAAAAAGTATCAGTCACCACCAGGTGCTGCTCAAGAATTGACTGTTGCCTGCTCTTACTTCATCCCCATTAAGCTTAACCCTTTAATCTTGTTTCTTTTAAAAAAGTAAAACTGAAACATGACAAATGCTTACCGAGTCCACCCATTTCCAAAATAGAAAATAAATATTTAAATAAAGGCCATACTACACACCAAAGGTAAAACAAATACTTTTATTGCACATTTATAAAATCTGCATAGTTGTATCAAGCATTCCTCCCTCCCACGATTCCCTCATTAAGCTAAAAATTTGGTTAAAATATTATACCCAATCTGGAGCCTTTTAAAAGTGCTCAACAGGGGATATTTCTCTCTCTACATATACATATATATATATATACACACACACATAGGTTTTTTTTTTTTTTTTACAAACCCACATTCTTTATTTTTTCAAAGCAAAAAGGGGAGGGCATCAAAATGTTCTTTTAGGCCAACAGGAGCCTTAGGCATCTGTTTTTGATCATTTTTAGACACTAGAAAATTTTACCTAAATGGCTGATAACTATCAAAATGCTACCTTTAACCATCCGTTTCTTCTGTTTCTTTGAGTCTGTTTTTGTTTTGCTTTGTTCAGAGAGTCGGGGGTGGAAAGATGGGTAAAAAGAGGATGGGAAATATAGCCAACAACATGATAAATTTGCATAGTGACAGACGATTACTGTGTGGTGATAACATCATAAGGTGTATAAATGCCGAATTACTATACTGTCCACCTGAAACTAATATAATATTGTATACCAGCTATACTTAAATAACAAAAAATAAAATAAAGCTCCCCCTCCCCAAACCACTAAAAAAAAAAAAAAGCTCAACCATACTAGCATAGGACACCAGAGAGTTTACATACACACACCTTCTCATTTAAAAAATAAAACAAACAAAAACACCTACCACTTAACAAGTTTCACAATGTTATTCCACCTAAAGTCCTTAATGCTTTCTTTTCTTTCAGGACTGAACATGAGGTTTTCTGGTTTATTTAATAATAAAATAAAAGAAAAAGAAGAAAAAGAAGGCAGCTTTCTTTCAACTTTTCAGCATCTTATATGACCTTATATTCTACCCACATGTAAAAGGCCGGTGGTTTATCAGCAATCCATTTTGTCACATGTCAGGAGCCAGGCAAGGTTTATACTTCTCATCTCTTGCAGTTAAAAATTTTTAAATGTCATCTGTATTTGATAAAATAACTAGTAGCTGTTCATCTGGTTCAGGTTCTGATGAATCACCTTTCTATTCTGCTGTCAAAAATATTTATGTCTGAAAGATAATTTAAAAAGTGGCAAAGGCTTAGAAAAGCCAAGCATTTTTGTAGGTAGAAGAGGCCATTTTAGATCTTCTGGCATAATTAAATATCTTAATACACTGGTTCATGCCTTTTTTAGTGAAATTGCTTTTGTGCAATTTATTTTCAATCATTTGTTACACACAGCATGGTTGGGGTCTGGATCTCAATCTTACTTTTTCACCTAATTCTTTGCCCAAGGTTAACAGTGACAATAGACGTCAGTACAACCAAAGACCAGGATGAGCCTTGAACACGTGGGGGCTTATTTCACTGTCACAGTCGAAATCCCTTGAATTGACTCCATGACAGCTGCAAATCGGCTACAAAGATCATAGGGAGAATTGGGTCGAATAGTTGGAGGCTCCTTCAAGACAATGATTTCAGCAGAAGGATCTAGAAGCCTAGGTAGAAACTCCCCTAAGCACAGCTGCAGATTTTCTGTGGAGGGAAAAGGGATGGTTACATATACAGCTAAACAGATCTTTGAGTAAAAACCAGTAAGTATGCAACTATATGGGCAGGCCTTCCATAGCCCATAGCAGTGATATTTTCAAACAAGGCTTCCTGGTTGTCCTGGAGATGCTTCAGCAGCTACGGAAGAGGTAAGGGGAGGCTAAAGGGAACAGAGGCCCAGGCTCCGATTGCTAGTTTCAGTAGAAAAGATCCACTTTTAACTCATTTATATGCTGGGAGGTTCCAATAACCCCTTTAAAAGGTTTGGCAACCAGTGCTACAGAGTAGGACCACTGTGATGACAGAGTAGGATGACAGTTCTCGAGAGGCTTAGAAATTATTGCAAGTCCTAAACACAACATACCTGCAATATCTTGCCCAAGGTAAGAGCACCAGTGCTTTCTCATGATCTCAATGGCATCCAGGTCATCCTTGGAGATATCATTATTAATGATAAGGTGAATGCAGGGAATGATCAACTCATTCATCACATTGATGCCCTCTGTTACAGAGTGGTCATCATTTGTTTCAAAGAGAGAAGCCGCTTTGGCATTCAGCTCCTATAGATTAAAGGCAGGGTGAAAAAAAAAGTCTGAATGATAAATATTTATTTTAGCAGATCCTAAATAAGTGGTTCCCAGACTGTACTGCACATTGGAATTGCCTACAGAATCTTTAAAAACCATGATGCCCCACCCGAGACATGCTGATGTAATTGGTATGCAGGTGACCTAGGCAGTGGAATTTTTAAAAGCTCCCAAGGTGATTCTAATGCAGCTAAAGTCTCTGATCCACTGGCCTAAACTTACAAGTCAAGGTCATGCTCAATACCTGGCCTATTCGATGGTTCTCAGTCTCCACTGAACATCAGAATCACCTGTAGAAGTATGTTGATGTCCAGACTCCAATTTAAATCGTTTCCCGTTTAGAAAAAAAAAGTGTGGCTCACTGCCAGTGTTAATTTCACATCGTGCATAAGAATGCTATGTTTCCTAGGATTTGACATTTTCAGCGATTGAGAATTACTCTATTTTGTAAATGGAAATACCACTACTAAAAACAGAAGGCTATAAACAGAATGATGTCATTTGTTTCCAAAGACTATTGATATATTAGAGCAATATGGAAATAATAATAAAAACGAGATATTTTGTGGCAAACTCTGGGAGTAAGGTTAGGACTGTAATCCACAAGTTATCTCAGAGTAAACGCTGCAGCCACAAGCGCCACTGGCAAGTGTATTCTCGGGGCAAACAGGAAATGGGCAAAGTGACTGGGGAAGGGCCTGTGCTTCATCACTTGGTGAAAGCTCCCTAGGTGATTCTGATGCACACTGAGGGTAAAGAGCCAGGGATGGAAACAATCTGAATCACTAATACTGCCCTCCTGTGGAAGCTGAGCAGAACATTCAAAATGTAATCTGTATTTGGTGGTTAAAAAAAAAAAAAAGCATGACTAATAAAATTGAGATCCATCAAATCCACAAGGCCCTTTTTTTCAACTTCAAAGTGCCCTGCCACACTTATAAGAAATCAAAGTATAAATCATAAAATGAAGCTTTTGAGGTCAATATATGTCATGACTTAATCTCCTCCATTTAGTATTAACAGCAAGGTAAAAATGCTGGCCTGACTCTCCCTGTGAAGGGCTATTCTGCTGGGTTTCAGGGAAGACAAACACGACACACAATCTGAAGGCAAGACTCCTCCTTGTAGTTTTCTGAAAGAAAAGCATCTGTTTAAGCCTTTGGATAGGCAGAGAGAATATAGGTCTGCCTTTCCATGTGGCTGCCAAATGCAAAACAGGCAAGAGGGATCTTCAGTATGACAGTGATATTAACAGAATGGCGGGGCCAATTCTTACGGTTCAGACCTTTAATCAAGGAACACAGAAAAAAACACTGCATTCCTTCAATACACATTTATTACTACATGCCAGACACAGAAAACAGCTGAATAAGAAAATCTGTACTCAAGGAACTCTCAATCTAGTAAGAAAGTGACGTGATAAAAGCTATAGTGCAGGTATATATAAAGGACACCAAAAAAGTGATAACTGATTCTCAACCTAACTTCTACCAGAGATTGAAGGAGAATGATATTCACTTAACTTAAAATAACCTGTTTCAATGTTAAACTACTCTGGAGAGTTTGGAAAAATCTGAAACCTGTTAGAGATTATTTTGTTTTTTAAGTTATATTTCTTCATAGCTTGCAGCAGAAGTAAAGACAACAAAACAATAAAAATCGCAAGGCTTTATAAAGAGCACAAACCAGAAGGCATTTTCTTCGGTATAAAGCGATCACTGATTCCTTCACTCCCCGGCGGGGCCCCTTCATCAGCAGAGCGGCGTTGCTCTGGTAGGCATACACCAGGTAGGAGAGGGCCTCTTGGTACCTTAGAAAATGGCAGATAAACAATAGCTGAGTGCCCCTTTCCAAAATGCAGGGCTTAGACCTCACTATTCTCTAATATGTGGCTGCACTTATGGAAAAGTCTTAAAGATGGAGGAAGCATTGGGTACTGGGAAAAGCCTGAAGGCCAAAGACTGCAGCCAGTCTCAGCTCTTCTATAAATTAGCCAAGAAACCCAGGACAAATAATGAAACTTCCCTGGCTTTAGTTTTTCCTAATTCTAAAATAAAAGTGGACTAAATGCTCACTAAGGTCCATGCTAACTCTTAAATTCATTCTCTGGGTTCATCTTCATTTATCACAAAGAAAATCTGGCCATTATGTCTCATTACTAATAAATCTATCATTATGTGAAGGATGAAAAAACACATATCATTTTCAGTTTAGAGTAAAACTGAAGTGCAACACTGGAAAAAGTAGAGGCACACTGTAACATGTGACAAGGGAGGTGATGCATGGCTGCGATTCTTAGTATACCGGCGTGGGCATCAATAAATAACAGTGTCTTGACCAAAAATCTTAATGACATAAAAGGCCAACATACTTTCCTTTTTGATAGAGTTCCAGGCCTGTTAGGAGATACACAGACACCTTTCGAAACAAACTGTAGTCTTCATGCCACTTCTGAAAAGAAATGACTACCATTAATGATCATGAGCACGATAAACTATTTCTACACTTTCCACCATAGAAAGTTTTAAATTCAGTACATATATTGATTGAGCACATATGGCCACGCACGAAAGCAACAAATACAAAAGCTTTCAGATAAAAACATATTCAACATTTAAAATAAAAGTCTACTTATCAATCCTAATTTTTTTCTACTGAGGAACAGAAATATTTATTTCATGTGAGCTTTAGAATTTACTATCTTAATTTCCAACTCCCAGGTCAAAGTCACTCAGCTCTAGTTTAAATGAATGACCTCGAATTCAGAAGAAACCATCCAGATGCTGGAAAGATGAAAACACGAGGCTGTCTTAATCACACAGGGCAACAAACTCAAAAAGTATGGCAGGCACACCTTAGGCGGTATCTAACATTATTTTATGTATAATACAATGCTTTTTTTGGAAAATTTGTAGTTATATATGCATTTTAATGCACAAAAATTTAATTTCTATTACAGAAAAATATTAGAAAACTATATAATTTAAAATAAACTAAAACCATGAGTTCAAAAGGAAAAGACTAAAGTAGTTAACTTAAGAAAATGAAGTACTGATTCATTCTAATAAAAAAAAGAACAAAGAAACCTGCTATTCTGAGGGTAAAAGATTTATCCATTCTTACCCAGCTTTTTTTGGCGGGGATTGGGGGTGGACAGAGAACAAATCAGTCTCTGATAATACAAAACTGTCAATTTTGCCTCAGGAATTAATGTTTGTGGCTTTGTAGATTGAAAGAAAAGACTTCACCTTGTACTCCTCCATATTCATGTCATCTGGACCAATCTCCTTCAGTTTAGCTTGAGCCACCTTCATAATACTGATTGATCTGGGTGGGACAAAGTTCAGAAAACAATCAAAGGCCACAGTGCACAGCTTCCCCATTAGGGCAGTTAGTCAAGCCAGACCCAGAAGGAGGGTGGATCTGCCTGAGTATCCCCTTCTCACCTTTCATCATAGCTAAGATTTTTATCTGCAAATTGTTCCAGAAGGGTCCGCTCTACTACCCTTTTGGGTGCTTCATTTTGGAAAAAGTAGACAAGCACATGCTGCAGTCGAGGATCACTATGAGAGCTGGGGGTCTCTTTGGCAAGCTGATAGAGCCTGGAGTATTCTTCATGGAATGCCTATTAAAAACAAAATTAATAGTTAGAAAAGGGTGTATGGTGGGTTTCTGCACACGGAAGCTGATGCCTATAGAGGTTTTCATAACTCTAAGAAGACCGCTAAGAAATTCTTCTTATGAAGGAATTAGAGGCAACTATGGAATCTGTAAGGTGTTTGCACTTCATAAGAAATGAAGCTCCTCTAGCATCCTGGGACCAAAGATACACTATACTCATAAGAAACATTTTTTATAAAGTTCTGCAGCCACAAGCGCCACTGGCAAGTGTATTTCAGTTATACTCTTGCATCCCAAGGACCTGAATTTCAAAAATCCACATAAATGCAATTTATTCGAGTACCTCAAATTTTATTCAAGTACCTTGAAAAACATGGCCTACTTTCCCATATTATGGCCCCCAAATTACAAAGGCAATGTCTCAATTACAGTTTTATTAATAGACATTTCCTAAAAACAAGAAAAAGCCCTCCAGGCTGGTGTGACACAGAATGGCACTGCCCACCAAAGCTGCATTAGTGCCAAGAGAGGAGGAGTGACCAGTATGGTGGGATGGCTTATTCTTTTGTTGGGACAGGAAAGGGAGTTTTATGTTCTACTTCAGTGAAAAGTCATTTTTAATGCTATTTTTACCATCTAATAGAATTACTGTCTCATTATTATGATACTTGTGGTATAAGGTTGAGATATTAAAAAACAGAGATACCTTAATAAGCCCTGCTTCAGACCCATCTCGGTCAAAGGTCTGACGGGCTTTAGCTATGGCCAGGATGACCCCTTGCATGGCAGGGCTCAGCATCACCTACCACAAGAGGGCACAAAACATAAAAAGAAAAAGGAGAAGAAAGGTTCAAAAGAAGATTGCATGAAAGACAGGTGAGCAGATTGCTGAAGGGAAGCATGGCAGTGTGCTCCTTGGCCAGCAGCTACTGCAAGTCAAGTTTCACACCCTATTCTCATACACACATACAGTCCTTGGCCCTCTACACGCATTCATATATACTCTCTGTAATACTCTCTGTAATTTAGAAGAAAACAATTTAAGTCTAAAATTATCTACTATGGTGCTGCTAAAGAATCAAGTTAATTATAGTTCTCAGAGCAGTATCTGAAATGAGAACTTCAATTTAGTTCTGTAGTTTGGGGTATACGCACAAATATTTTAGACTTTTACTAGGACAACCAGTACATTTGGCAGCTAGGGGATGCACGAATATGACTTTATAAAATGAAAACCATTCAATGATTTTAAAAAACATATCACAAGAAAAAAATAGAAACCCAAGGGACAAGATTCATAATTATTTATCTGGCAGTGATAATTGTAAAGGAGATATACAATGAATAACTTGGGATTCTACAGCTTCTTCCTGAAGCTTTAAATTAAAAAAACAACTTTAATTTATATTTGTTTTGCTCACAAACAAGTGAAAATTTTACACTTGGAGGAAAAAGTTGACTAATACTATTAAAGACAAAACTTCCTAACTTAAAAGGCAACTTTTTTGTTCATTATACCAAAAAAAGAACTAAATTCTACCTTTCTGAGCCATCTAGACTCTGCAGTGCCGCCATAAGTATATACATATGGGGAGCATTATACAGCGGGAACAAAGCCATCTTTTTAAAAATAGTAACTAAGGTCAAAACCAGAGGGGCCCCTTGTCCACTATTTGTTTCAATGAGAAAATATTAATTATTGCCAAACACCTTAAAGTATATTGAGCTACATGAGAAAAGAATATAAGACTGATAATAAACAGCTAAACCCTGTACTAATCTCTGTACCTCCTCATCATATCCATCTGCATCAGATCTAACCAGAATCCTTCCCACACTGGGAATCTCGACTTCAGAGACCTCAGAATTAGGCTGGGCAGCAGACTCTGCATCATTAGCCTTTTGGGGCTGTTCTGACTGCTCTGCAAGGTTTGTTTCCGGGGGCATGGACTTCTTGGGTTCAGCTTCCTTAAGCCGTAGCAGCAGAATGGAGAGAACAAGTGAGGAAAAAACAGGAGAAATAAAGAGGGATTGGTTAAAAGCAGCAGAGACACAGAATAATAGAAATGTGAGAAAAACAGTGGCAATTTCTGCTGAAAGCCTGCCAGTCTTAAGTCATTCTCACCTCACTCAAGGCTGCTTCTACACCACTGTTCTCATAGGCATGTGTTGTGTTTGCAATAGCCTGCGCAGTCTGCTCCTTGACAATCACAGCATGCTCAGATGACAAGCAGCGAACCCCATGAGAAGAGGCTACTGAAGGCTCTGATAAAGAATTGTACAAAGGAATTAGAATCTGATAATAAGTAAGGTCTAGAACGCTCTGTAAAAGGCAAGCAGGATGGATACAAAGTTTAAAATACGACCTAACAAACCTTTAAAAAATCTACGCAAGTTTCCCTAGAAACTGTGACTAGAAGAAATGGCTACCTCAGCAAGAACCCACTGATGATCTTATAAAATTTAATGGGCTCCCAACGTTGTCATATTCCTTTATGCCAAGAAAACTTCCTATAAGCAACCATCTGTTAGGAAGATCACCCTTTTTAAAAAAGAAACTTTTGAATCATATTTTAAAAGTTCTTGAGCTTTGATACATTTATATTTGTATATAGCATTATAATTAATGCTATTATAAATTAAATTTATTGGGATAACATTGGTTAATAACATTATAAAAGTTTTCAGGTATATAAGAATATAATTTGACATCTGTGTACTCTTATTGTGTGCTCCCCACCCAAAGTCTGGTTTCCTTCTGTTATCATATAATCCTATCCTAGATCCCCCTACAACCTGGGAAATAAGCAAAACTAAAAGACTAAAGTAGAGGTAGCTAGTCTTTCTGCTATTATTTCTACTCATCAGAATTACATTCTGAAGCCACAAGTTATTTCACCAGGTTGTGCAATACCAACTATATTTGAACTATATTGTAGTTGCACACTGTGGCATTACTCAATAAGCTGAAGTTCACAGGGCTGGCTGAGGGAGTGTAGCACGAATGCTACCAGACCACTGGTGTAAATGCCCTTCTCGGTTACCTTGTGACGTAGAGAAATCCTGTGATGCTGAGCTGGTGGAGGATTCCATTTGAGGGATTTTGCAAGACTGCTCTTCTTCCCACTCCTCTACTTCTTGTTCAAACCTCCAGTTATCTTCTTGAATATAATGCTTAAGTTCAACAGATAGGGCTTCCAATTCTCCTAGCATCTGATCTGATTCATTTGGAGCTGCCTCTGAAAAGAACAAAGACAGAGTTAAAATGAAGTATTACCAGCAAAAGGTCATGAGAAATCAAAAGGTCCTTTTGAGAAAGAAAAGGAAAGAAAGGGAAGGAAGGAAGGAAGGAAGGAAGGAAGGAAGGAAGGAAGGAGGGAGGGAGGAAGGAAAAAGGGAGGGAGGGAGGGAGGGAGGAAGGAAAAAGGGAGGGAGGGAAAAGGAAAGGAAAGGAAAGAAAGGAAAGAAAGAAAAAGAAAGAAAGAGAGAAAGAAAGAAAGACACTTTGTCTTTCTTCTTACTCCTAATGAAAAATATATAC
>NW_011888891.1:1930513-1932652 GCF_000151845.1 Pteropus vampyrus | reverse complement strand
AAAAAAAAAAGAACATCTTGACTACTCATATCGAGAAAATGTTTGCCACATTTGGTGTCCACAAGTTAAGTGGCTATCTTGTTCTACGCCTGTTTTATTTGGTACCAAAAATCGAGTTAACGTATTTCATTATGAATCAGTCACATGGTCCCTACATAATTTACGTAACTACATACTTGTTTGTTTTCCACTACATTCTCGTTTGTTTCAACATGTGAAAAGCATTTCTTTTTTCAATATGAAGAAAACAATGTTTAAGTGCCAAGGAACTACTGGTGGAAAAAAAGGAAGGTCAGCCATAGAATCAAATTAAACTTACATTTAATCAGTAACTTGGCATGTTTTTACAGGTAGTGAAATTCTTGAAATAATACAAAAGAGAAAATAGAGAACACCCAAGATGTATACACTGCATTCCAGCTTCGTGACAGAACTGCGTCCCCATGCAGCCCTGGAAACACAGCTCTTTTCCTTCTGCAGTTCATATGGAGGCCACTAAGAGGTCATAACTCTAAATGGAACATTATTACCCTCCATGCCCAGAATGTTATTCTAAACAAAAATTTATGTGGATAATAAGAATTTCTGTCCTGCTCATCTCCCTTTTGGAGTCATTAGAGAAATAAAGCTTGAAAGCATGCTGCTAAACAAGGGATCATGGCACTTTGGAAAGGATAAACTGGTCCTTAGTTCAGATTTTCCCCACTGTACTACTTAAATTACCATTGCATGAGAAATTTTTATTAATTTGACAGCAAACCTTTCTAATATATCAAAAAAAAAAAAAAAGCAAAACAAAACATGTGGCAGAATCAAAACAAATACCTTTTGGGTTCTATTGATGGCAAAAGATATATTGCTTTTTTTAGCCTAAAATAAAGAAATAGAACAATACCTATTTCTTTCCTAAGTTTATTCTTATATTGCAGGGAGGTTTCCATTCAGTTTCAAAGAAAACTATCCAATTTTCTTTTTGTATCTACCGTGAGCATCAGTAAAACATGCCTTGACTACTTCCCCCTCAATTGCATTCTACCTGACGAAGGAGAGGATCACTGTACATCTGCTCAATAGTCTGGGTAGTGCTTGCGATACAATTCTTTAAATCTGTTAAAAAAGAATACTTAGTTAAAATGATTTCATTCCACATCACATAGGCTGCTTCAATATAGCAAAGAGTATTGTTTACCTGTACCCAGGGTTCCGATGATTTCAGCTTCGCTCTTAATTACATTAAGATTTTAAAAAATTATCTCATAATTGGCACCAAAACTGGTTAAAGAGGAAATAGGCTATTTAGAAAAAGGCCTTAATGGGTCACTTGGGTGTAAAATAAATGTCCCAGAGACAGGACTTGAAAAAGGTGGCAGAACGAAGCAGGGCTAAATTTCTGTGAATAAGAACTGGGTAGGAATCTGGATTTTTATTTTTATGTCCCCCAGAAAAAAATAAAGGAAGGAGGGAGAAAAGTCTGAGCAACATGACCATGAGGCCAAAAAAAACCTTTAAGAACACAATGTTGAATAACTGAATTTCATATTGTATGCATTGCTCAAATATTCTCTGCCTCATTAACCTTCAGTAAAGCTTATTTCATATAGAAAAGACTTCTAACAGTGGAAATCCAGAAAAGGTAAATTCTAAGTTTGGGTCAACTGAAGCCAGAGTTCAGATAAACTGCAAGAAAAAAATCGGCAGATACAGAAAAATCCTACCCAAAGCTGATCATAAGTGTCTCAGCTACCCAGGAATTTCCTGAAATGTTAAGAAGGCTTCTAGGAAGGATCTTTCCATAGTCGTATAATCGGAGTGTGTGAACCAATCTTACTGGGAACTAAAAGTACGAAAGAAGTTATGGTCTCCATGCCAAAACTCAACAGTATATATGGCAATGGCAGAAGTATATCCAAGGTGCCTAACTTCTAAATAGTAAAACAAACGGAAAAGGCGAAGAGTAACTGCTTGACAAATTCTAAAGAGCTGACCTTGCATGTCTTGTTCAGTCTCACTCCTCCACCTCTGAAGACAGGTCTTAACAAAGGTTATCTCCTCATCTGTGACTGTTCGAGGAGCTGGGTGTGCAGGCATTTCCATGGGAGACCGGAAAGATGTAAGTGGCTTATTCATTGTCTTAGAAAT
>NW_011888891.1:1903432-1930463 GCF_000151845.1 Pteropus vampyrus | reverse complement strand
CCACATCACATAGGCTGCTTCAATATAGCAAAGAGTATTGTTTACCTGTACCCAGGGTTCCGATGATTTCAGCTTCGCTCTTAATTACATTAAGATTTTAAAAAATTATCTCATAATTGGCACCAAAACTGGTTAAAGAGGAAATAGGCTATTTAGGAAAAGGCCTTAATGGGTCACTTGGGTGTAAAATAAATGTCCCAGAGACAGGACTTGAAAAAGGTGGCAGAACGAAGCAGGGCTAAATTTCTGTGAATAAGAACTGGGTAGGAATCTGGATTTTTATTTTTATGTCCCCCAGAAAAAAATAAAGGAAGGAGGGAGAAAAGTCTGAGCAACATGACCATGAGGCCAAAAAAAACCTTTAAGAACACAATGTTGAATAACTGAATTTCATATTGTATGCATTGCTCAAATATTCTCTGCCTCATTAACCTTCAGTAAAGCTTATTTCATATAGAAAAGACTTCTAACAGTGGAAATCCAGAAAAGGTAAATTCTAAGTTTGGGTCAACTGAAGCCAGAGTTCAGATAAACTGCAAGAAAAAAATCGGCAGATACAGAAAAATCCTACCCAAAGCTGATCATAAGTGTCTCAGCTACCCAGGAATTTCCTGAAATGTTAAGAAGGCTTCTAGGAAGGATCTTTCCATAGTCGTATAATCGGAGTGTGTGAACCAATCTTACTGGGAACTAAAAGTACGAAAGAAGTTATGGTCTCCATGCCAAAACTCAACAGTATATATGGCAATGGCAGAAGCATATCCAAGGTGCCTAACTTCTAAATAGTAAAACAAACGGAAAAGGCGAAGAGTAACTGCTTGACAAATTCTAAAGAGCTGACCTTGCATGTCTTGTTCAGTCTCACTCCTCCACCTCTGAAGACAGGTCTTAACAAAGGTTATCTCCTCATCTGTGACTGTTCGAGGAGCTGGGTGTGCAGGCATTTCCATGGGAGACCGGAAAGATGTAAGTGGCTTATTCATTGTCTTAGAAATGTGTAGAGAATCTTCAGAAGAAGAAAAGGTACTTTCAACATCCTGAGGAGAGCTTTCTTTACTTGTACTGAAGGAAGACAGAAATCATGCTTATATGGTAATTTCTAAAATACACCTTGGCATGAATTAATGTGCTCTGCAAAGCAAGTTGCTATGTGGAAAAGTACAACTATATGTTGGTGTTACCATACAGGTACTGAGCTAAACCTTTCCTTGATATGCATCGTCTCATTTAACACAACTTGCTTATGAGGCAGATTCTATTACTATCCCTATTATCCAATTCCAAACCTAAAGTTTAGAGAAATTAAGCAACTTACCCAAGTTCACCCAGGAAAGGGATTAAATCTAGATCTGCTTGAGTCTATGGTTCATGTTCTCTAACCACCTATAATAATGCCTTTTCATGAAAAAGAGAGAAGAGAAAACGTGAAGAAGGGAAGACTGGAACTGGAAGAATGGAAGAATCAACTATAGAGTTTCCAAGATGTAACTGACTGAAGTGGGATGGGTAGATGAATCCAGGAACAAAATATACAGAGCAAGAAAAATGAAGTATCGGCTGAACACCCAACTCACAAGAATACGAACCAGGTGGCACCTTGGGGGCAGAACATAAAGGCAGACAATCCCAGCTCTACCACTCCTTAGCTAAATACCCAGGGAAAAGTTAGTAGCCTCAGGTAAGTAATCTAATACTTAGCTCTAAAAATATAAATGTTAACTTCTTTACACCACTGCCCTAAACTGAGAATAAATTATGTAAAATACTAATTTATCTACTAATTAACTATTGTCAAACTGCACATAGACTAACAAGCCAGAATATAAGCTTCTAATTGTACGTAGGTTTGCTTCACACCAAAAATGAAGAACGCGAACTTCCTTTAGCTTTACCTTAAATAAACCCTCACCCTCTACTCCTCCCACCTGCTGTTACACACATACAACATAATGGCAAAAATCTCTTCCCAAAGGACCCACACGTGGAAAAATAAACCCAACATAAGCAAGAGATCTGATATCTCAATCTCAGAACACACATGCACACACAGTAACTTTAAAATCTAATGATATCAGGCAGTAGGCAGTATTATTTTATGTTATTAAACAGACTGGCCAACTACTTTTTAAAAATTAAAACCACTTATATTTCATAAAGAACATGAGAACATTCTATAAAAAATCCAAACACAGAGATAAGAGTATAAAAAGTAAAAGAATTCTCCATCCCTTGCCTCATGCCACACTCCCTGGAGATGTTGTCTTAACATTTGGCATATTCTAACCAGATATGCACTTTATGCATAGATGAATAAATATTAGTAAGTGTGAGGGGTAGAGATGGGGAAATGGTTGGACTTTCTAAAAATAAAAATGAAACCTTTTTTAAAATAGGTTCTAGTGTTTTTATTAGTCAGGACACACACACTAAATTTGATCCAAGCTGACCCCATTGGTTCCTCCAGGCCACAAGGGCTGTTGCATGTTGCTGAGCTGGAACAGAATTACGGGGCTCATGTGACTTGGCCTCCCTGTTTCTTCACTAGATAAGCCCCTCTAGGTTGTTCTCTTCAATTTCTAGCCAGTTTTTTTCATGTTCAAACTTTCTATTTATGAATAAGTCTCTCTTTCTTTAATGTTTACTTAGTTGTGCATACTTTTCGGCAGACAGAACAAGAAGTTTGGAAGAGCAGGTTTCCTCTGAGAAAGGTCTTGAGTGGCAGCTTGCTTATATCTAGCTCAAAACAAGGCAGCCCTGGTGGAGCATCGACGATATGGCAGACAGTTCAAGAAGCTTCTGAAATAATCCCAACCATCCTGTGGGTAATACAAGTGCACTGGTAGAAATTATGAGCACTCTCCCAAAGGATAGTTGGCAAAATCCATCCCTGCTTTAAGACAAAGTTCATAGCCCTTAAGCTCATATGGGATGAGTGTTAACCAGGTAGAAAGATGGTGTATAGTTCAAATTAAATCAACACACACACACACACACACACACACACACACACACACACACACACTTTAAAAAATTTCTTTATATTACCTTTCCTTGGATGTCAGGTCAGAAACCGGGCGGTGCACTGAAGAAAGTGGTAAAGTCATGCTTGTGCCACTTTGAGACACAGAGCTTTCTGAGGCAGGTTTTGTACTAGCAAATTCAATAACATATTTCAACATGTCCGGAAGTGGGAACCGAGCTGGGCCTGAGCCGTACTTCACATACCTACACAGCAAAGACAGTGGTACACTATTGGCTAGGTCTGTCTTAGATTTTGAGGCTTGCTGAAAAATTATCCATTATTGTGCAAAGGGTAAATGGAAAGGTTTATTTCTAAAGGCTATACAATATTTAATATGCTACTCAAAAAAGCTATAGGGCAAAAATTCTCTAATTACAAAAGTAAAAATTCCCAACAATCTAAATTTTTTATACCTGGCAGAAAAAATTTCAAATGTGTTCCAAATCAAAGTCATGCCTATTATGCTTTCTTTTGATATCATATCACATATAGGCTCTGGTCATAAAAGTAAATGATGTTTCTTATGTTAAAACAGAAACAGTTCCAGTACTCAAATCTGAAAATAATGCCGATGAACACAAGGGCTTTTTTTCTTTGCTGTCCTTTAGATCAATTACTCTGCAATTATTAGAAAAAATGAGAGAAAGAAAGCTGGAAACGGGAAGTAGGTGTTGATAAAGGTCAGACTTTAAGAAAACTGCCAAATCTTTCTTTTGCAGAGTCCTAAGTACCTTATTATTCATATGCTCATTCAATAGCATAGGCCAAGCATAAATTATTAAAGTTTTCTTTGGGATTAGTAAATAATATCTTAAACATGTTACCAAAAATAACCAACAAATTATTTTAACAATATCCAATATTCTCAATTACTAGCATGTTAGACTCAGTAAAAAGATTTACTTTAATAAATTCTATATAGTTCACTATAGAGATTAAAATAAACTGGTTGGTACAGGTAAACTATAACCCTGGGATTCCATTTAAAAAGGATAGAATCATTTCACACGTTTATTCTTTGAATAAAGTGAAAGAAAGAACCAGAAAGAAGGAAAATTGTTTTTATATTAAAAGAGACATTATAAAATGAAAATACTAGTGGAAAATAAGTATAGTGCAATTCAAAGTCAACTACATGTTAAAGGGTATGTAGCAGAGACATTTCATCTTCACTAATTTAAAAAAGGAACAATTATTTCTCCTGTGGTTTTGGCTGCCACAGGGAGTTACAGTTTTCACTGAAAAGGATGCTGAATACATAAAGCTAGAGGAAACTTAAAGAACTGTTCTATTCCTCAGATGTATTTCGTTGCCTTAACTTCAGCTACCATAGCTTATTTAAATTCTATTTATCTTTTAAGATCTACTTTCTCCATGAAATCTTCCTTACTATTCCACCCCACCGCCCCAACACTGGAAGGACCATCTTCCCTCCCTGAACTCCTACAGTACATGAACTAAACTTTTCGTCTATCCCACGGACATGGTTAATATGTCTTCCTAAGCCCTCAGTGTTTGTTGAATTAATCAATCAATACATGATTGGCCTAGATCAAAAAGGAAGCATTTTCTTACTAACAATGCAGCATTGATAACGCCATAGGATTTTAAGCAATCATTTTATATCTGTAACTCTTCCCAAGTTTGTTGTATTTTATTATGATATTCATACAAAGTTGCAAGAAAAAAATTCTCTAAGAAACTTATCTTCGATTTTATGACAATCATTTTCCTGTCCTTCTACTGAATTCCTTTAGACCAACCACTTCATACAATGTAGCATTTCAATTTAGAATGAGAGCAAAGTTTCAAAAAAGATGTCTACGCTGTACATAAATCCTATTTTTAATATTATATCAAAGTATCTTAGAGAAGAAATAGTAAACATTTTTATTTTTTTAATGATAAAAATAATGCAAGCACCAGTTAAGAAAAATCAAATACAAAAAGTATAAAACAAACTATAAAAGTCACCCATCCCCATCTCAGTTCTCCTACGTAATGGTCTCCATTAATAGTTTCTTATATATTTTCCCAGGAGTATGTCACACATATATAAACAATTAAAAAAAAAATTATATCCACATAAAATTATATGAAATTTAAAGTCCTTTTATTTAAAAAAGAGTAATATCGTACTAGAGGAAATACTCCCACACACTATTTTAATATCTAAATAAGCCAGAATGCCTTGTTCGTTACCGGTAAATTGAGAATTTTTTAGCTATAAGACATGAAGTGTATTTGGATCTATGAAAACAAAACTTTCCAGTCTTACAGAGTATCACTAAAACCTTAAAAGTAAAAAATTGTGGTAGGCAGAGTCCTGTAAATCACTTCCAGGACAGTATCTGAGGAATCAATCTTCAGTTTGAGTCTGTATTAAGACAACTAGATGATTCATCACAATAAGTCTTGGGTAAGTTCTTCCCAAGTGAGAGAAAGGAATTTAGGTAGGGGGTACCTATAGGTGCAAGGTCTCTCATGGGCTGGTATGGAATGTGTTGCCTCTCGGGGAAATCAGTGACCTAGCAATGGAGTGGGTAGGGGTGGGTTGATGGTAGCAGCAGAACTGTTAAGCAGATAAAGGGGAAAAAAGCCACTGACACTGCATGGGATTCCTTCTTAAATGCTACATCAACGGTCTCTATCTTGACTAAAAAGGAATTACACTGACTCCTCCTTAGGGAGTGATAGGGTGATTACATAGAAATAGTAACCAAAAAAAAAAAAAAAAAAAGAGAGAGAGAACAACTCCTCCATAAGACGAAGGACTTGTATGTGTCAGAAATATAAGCCCTTTTAATCGGTTAGTGTTCTAGGTAGAACTGCATTGGGGTTTTGTTTGTTTTGTTTACTTTTTCTAGAACTTCAGAAACTGCTTTCCCAAGAAAATTGCAGTATGATGAGTTACGCTTTCACATTTGTGACAAAGATAGCAAGGGGAGTAGAAAAAGTAAAGGGCTATAAAATCAGAATGTCGGTTCTCTGCAATACACTGCCAATAATTGACTGTGACTGTAACTGACAGTGACTGTCACTTAAGTCCCTTGAAACTACTGTTCACCCATGGATACTATTAGCTCATCTTGAAGACTGTTTCACAGTTAAAAAAAAAAACTTTTCTTAGCCATTTTATAAAATATACTAGTTAATACTTAAATTCTGAATTAATTTTAAATGTAAGCAAATTATCTTAATTTAAGTGTATAAACTTTTGTATCTCTAAGCACACAGGTGTCCACAACTCACCTTTCCAGCTTTTGCTGCAGAACTTTCACTTCCTCTTTTAACTTTCGAATACACTCTCTCTTACTTCGAATAAGCTCTTTGCTCCTGTACATGTACCTAAGCAAATAAGCCCAAAAACGAAAATTTAAAAATATCAATGATGCAAAGTCTCAGCAAACTAGGAATACAAGGAAATGTCCTACAAAGGAAGAAGTAAAACTGCCTCTTGTTGCAAATTCACATGATCATTTACATAGAAAATCTCAAGGCATCTATAAAAATGCATCGGAACTAATAAGTGAACTTAGTAAGATCAAAATATACAAAGTCAATTAAAAACAAGGAAAAACAGTTATTGCATTTCCGTATACTCAAAGTAGAATTTAAGAAAATTAGAGTAACATTAAACATAAATTTAGGGATAAAATATCAGATATGTGCAAGCCCTTACACTAAAAATTACAAAACATCACTGAGAAAAATTCACAAAGACTTAAATAAATGGAGTTATACTATGCTCATGGATTGAAGGACTAAAAATTGTTAAGATGTCAATTTCCCTAAATTGATCTGTAGATTCAATATAATCTCAATTGCTATTAGGTAGAAACTGACAAGCTGGTTCTAACATTTATATTGAAATGCAATATAAATGAATAAACAAAACAATTTTAAAAAAAAACAAAATGAAAAACAAAGTTAGAGGACTTAACACTATTTGATATCGAGATTTAAAATAAAACCACAGTAATCAAGACAATGTGGCACTGGCATAAAATTAGCCAATAGCGAGAAAAGAGACTCCAAAAACAGATCCAAAAATATATGTTCAATTAATTTTTGACAAAAGTACCAATGTAATTCAACGGGAGAAAGGAGAGTCTTTTCAACAAATGGTGCTAGAATAATTGGACATCCACATGCATTCTTTCCCCCTCCTGTAAATAAAAAAGCAACCCTTTACTTCATACTATACATAAAGATAAACTCTAAATGGATGATAGACATAAATATGAGTTAAAATTTCAACATTTTTAGGAAAAAAATAGAAGAAAATCTTTGTGACCTTGGGTTGGCAAATATCTCTTAATCAGAACACAAAAAGAACAATGAAAGAAAAATTGCTATGTTACACTTCATCAGAACTAAAATTCCTTCTCTTCTAAAAACACTGGAAGTAAATGGAAGAGACAAGCACAGACAGTAAATGTTTAGATTTGTATCTAAAGTATATAAAGAACTCACATAACTCAGTATGAACACAAAAAACCCAGTTAAGAAGTAGACAAAAGGTTTAAACAGACACTTCACCAGAGAAAATATACAAATGGCATTTAATTAAATATATGAAAAAATGCTCAACATCATTAGTTATCAGGGAAATATAAATCAAAAGAAAATATATTCCTACAAAATCACTATAATGGCTAAAATTAAAAAGACTGATAATTCCCCATATTGGAGAGGATTTGGAGAAAACAGAGCTCTCATACACTGCTGGTAGGAATACAAAATTGTATAGCCACTTTATGAAGCAGTTTGTAAATTTCTTATAAACATACACTTTTCACATAACCCAGCAATCTCACTCCTGGGTATTTTACCCAGAAACACTAAAACCCACAAGACTTTCATGTGAATGTTCACAGCAACTTCATTCATAATAATCTAAAAGTGGATACATTTGAAATGTCTATCAACTGGCGAATGGAAAAAATATTGTGGTACATCCATATAATGAACTACTACTCAATAATATTAAGAAACAAATCACTGATATATGCAACAACGTGGATGAATCCCAAAAACATAATCATAAATTAAAGAAGGCAGCAACAAGGTACATACTGAATATTAATGTCTCTAATTATGACAGTCTAGAAATACATAATTATAGGGCCAGAAAATAAGTAACTGGTTACCAGGGCTTGGGGGTGGAGGAAAGAGATCGACTACAAAGGGGCACAAAGGAACCTTTTGGGTGATGGAAATATTCCATATCTTGACTGTAATGGTGGTTACTTGGCTATGTACAGGTGGCTGTATATCTAAGAATGGTAACTCTTTTTGTATGTAAACTATACATCAATAAACCAGACTACAAAGAAATATACTGTGGTTATTCTATATAGTGTGCTTCATCCACAAATTAGCAGGGTTTTCACCTAAAGCCTAGCTCCTCAAATTGTGGTCCAGAGATCAGAAGCATTATTAGCATCACCCTGTGGGCTTCTTAGAAAAGCAAACTCTTGAGCCCCAATCTAGATCCACTGACTCCAAATCTGCATATTATCAAGACCTCCAGGTGATTCCTATGCACAATATACTCAGTATGGGCTCACTTCTGCTCCAATGCAAAAAGGAGACAATCAACCACAGAACTCACCTGTCCATATAAATGATCTGAGGAAATTCCAGCTTATTGTGAATTTTCTCTGGCTGACCAAGGGACTGATTGAACTCAAATCTTGAGAGTTCAAAGGTCAACACTGGAGGTAGCTTTGTAAACCAACACTATGTCAAGAGTAGAAATGTGGGAGAAAGAAGTTATTTTTAGGAAATGGCAATAGCCAGATTTAAAATATCCCTCATATATGTGTCCTATTGGTATAGAATTTATGTTCAATATAAGAGTTTTTATTTAATCTCAAATTCTAAAGAAAATGACCACTTCGAATCATGCCCTCTTAGATAATTTGGTTAAATATTCCTCAATCCACCAAATTTATGAGCCAGTGAACACTATTCTACTCAACTATCATTCTCAGAAATAACCACCTTTGAATATGTGAATTGTGACAAGCACCTACACAACTCACTCATTAAATCATCAGTACTGAAAAGAGGTTCAAAACCTAAAGAAAATGGCTAGCCTAACCAAAGGATTAGAAATTGTAATCTAAGCTGCATATAACTAAGGAGTCAATTGTCTCCATGAATCAGCTAAAAAGACTAATATTTGTGCATATATTATATACTATTTATTTATAGTCTATTAACCATAAGCTGAATGCTTTCTGTGTCTAAAAAGGAAACTTGAAGTAGCCTCTTGATTATGAGCTCTCAAGTTTCTGAGAAAATCTCAAAATTCCAAGAATTTACAGATATCTCCTAAGGGACCCAGAGAAATGAACCCTGAAAAGATCTCAACTGTCACTGATCATAGGTGAGGGAAATCTAAACCAGGAATGGCATTTCTGTTCAATTCACCTATATGCCAGAGGTCTGTATGAACAGCTTTAAAATGTTCCCTTTATCAAAGGTACAAAGAGCTATGCTCCCTTTACATACCCTTGCCAGCAAAAGGTGAATCCAGACAGCCTGTCTCACTACCTCAGGGCTACATCTAAATAAGCATGATTTTCTACTTTTTTAATAAAGAGTTCCCATTCTTGAATAAATGTCTCCAGAGGGCTAAGCAGCTAATGAAGTTCTCCTCTTTTGTAAGAGTAAGCCTCAGTTCTGCACAGATGGTACAGATGTTATATGCCTCCCAATCAGGAATTAGTACTTTCCTTGAAAAGCTAGGGAGGCAGTAACTCTCTCCCAGTTCCAACTGGGCTCTACCGCCAATGTACTTTGACAAGGCTCATGTTAAGCTCTCTATTTTAATTCAAGAAAGATTTTCTTTTTCCTGTAGTAATTACTGAGTTGGACTCTTAGAAGCCACAATTTTGTCTCAAAATGTATGATGAAAGAAGAATAATCCAAGCTGTGTTGTGTTGACAATTATGCTCCAAATGAAATTCACTAAATTCTTAACCCAGCTGGAATTCTGAGACATTAATTACCCTTGCTCTCCCTTTAATTTTCCCTTTCTTCCCAACCCACAAAAATAAATAAATGAATATAAAATTTTAAAAATTTTAAAGCAAAAGCAGAATTTACAACTCAAAACAGTAAATACTATAATAGGGAAAATATTCTAAATGGCATACCATAGGAGTTAATCACTGTACTTTTACCCTCCGAAAATATGGAGGCAGTGGGTTCTCCCTACTCAGGTACAGGTAGGCTTCAACAGAAAAAGAGAAACTTGATCATACTTAAAACATCAGAAGCAGCATACAACTTTTATATGATTAACTCAAATTCATACTTTTAGTAAAGAATTTATTTATCAAATACTAATACTCACTAACTCATATCAACTCATGAGAGACTTCAGACTAGTTCAAGTTCTGTTAAGTGTAAAAGTTATTTAATATGTGATGGGAAACTATTTGCCAATAAAACCTCAGTCCTACTTAACTGGCTTTGTCATTGGTATACCAAATAAAAAGATCCAACTCACCTCTTGTCCATACTTCACTGAATGATCAGAAGGAAGCAGTTCAATGTCACCCTCCACCATGGCCCCTTCCAAACATTCGTCTAAGTTGCGATAACCATTTACCTGAAGGGGATACTGGCCGAATGTCTCATTGTTACAAAAGGGTTTTCCTAGAAAGAAACAGATTGCTTTTTAAAACACAGCACTACCACTATCTAAAGCCCTTTTTTCTGGCATCAGAGAGACAACGTGTTCTGCATTCAGCAACATCCTGAGATCTGGTTAGAAGTACACTTAAGCCTGTATGGTAACCTTTAATGAACCAGTGGATCCAGGCATTGATCATTTACAACTGTCACACTAATGGTTGCTGAGTTCATGGAGGTTTTTATACTGGCCAACTTACATGTGTTCAAAATTCTCCATAGTTTAAAAAAAAAAAAAAAACCTTATGTGTCCAACACAGAGTTTAGATAAGTCTCTACAGTAGACAAGTGTTTTTGACAGTCTAACTTAATAAAACCTTTTGAGATGAGATATTTCATTGGAAAAAAAACAACACAGAGAAAACTGAGTAACATGACTGTATGTCTGACATTAATACTAGGTTTGGGCAGTACAAATCTGAAATAAAGATTGGGCCCATCTGATAGATGAAGAGACTGAGGGTCCAGGAGCTCACATGGTTTGTCCATGATTACATAGGCGCTAAGAGGCAGAACCAATATTCAGATCTGCATTTGTCTGACTCTCAAGCCTTTCCATTATATTGCCTCCTCACATGGACACAGTAATATAAAATTGGTCACAGAACTAGCATTAACATTTAGAGCAGAGAATTTACCTTCACGAACCCCTTCAGTGAGAAAAGTACCATAGAATAGCTGCACCATTGGATTTTCAGTTTTGTTCCTGGGATTACTGCTTTTAAAAAAAGAAGACAAATCTTATCATTTGGATCAGATAAGTACTACACTAAACCCAACCATCATTCAAAAGCAAAAACGGTATATTTTCATCAAATTCCAAAGAGGTAGGGATGGTCTAAAATAAGTAAAGTATTATTTCAGTTCAAATATTCATTGAACAAGTATATGCCCAGCACTATGCTAAATTTTGAAGATTCAAAGACAAGGCATGATCCATGGCCATAAGGAGCTGTAAGTCTAATAGGGGAGTCATGTATACAGACATAAGTATGTATTTGTATACATCTATATCCAATGATAGATGTAAAAAGGTATAGAAATAGTAAAGAGGTAACAAAGAACCCTCTTGTGCAGTTCTGCAAATAAACAGAAAAAAGTTTTCCCAATGGCACAACAGTAATGTAATAAAATTATAGTCGACCTTTGAACAATGTAGGGGGTTGGGGTACGGACCCCTGAACAGTCAGAAATCCACTATAACTTTCAACTCCCCTAAACTTAACTTCTAACAGCCTACTGTTGATGGGAAGCCTTACCGATAACATAAACAGTCACTAACATATTTTGTATGTTTTATGTATTACGTACTGTATTCTTATAATAAAGTAAGCTAGAGAAAACATAAGAAAATAGGTACATATTACACATTCATGACATATCTAACTTTTTCTTAATTTTTTTTTTATATATCTAGGTTACATGGCTTGTCTGTGAGTTTTTCCAAATTGTTGCAAATCTCCAAAAAATTTCGCAATATATTTATTGAAAAAAATCTGCACATATATGGACCCACGCAGTTCAAACCAATGTTGTTAAAGGTCAACTATAGTTTATTTCTTCAAGCCCATGTTAAATTGTTAACCATGTAAGTTGCTAATCGCAAAGGTATTTCATGATATATATTTCTTCTACCTAGAGTTAAAATAATTTAGAAAACAAATTTCTCAGCACCTATTAAGTGAGGGATACTTGCATTCTTTACCTTGAATTTCACTTGTCAATAACTGATAAAACTAAAAGCTATTCTCTAACGTTCTAGAGACTTTACAAGTTGTTTTAGATTAAGTTTAATGTATCCATATTATACCACCATGTTCATATCTAGAATTGATTTAACTTTTTAATACATTTTACAGCACATGCTATGATTTCAACAAAATTAATAGGTATGGCCCTTTTAGTAAAAAACTGTAGGTTAACATGATTATCTATATCCTCAGAGGGAAAAATCAAAGCAATAGCAATATGCAATGACAAATAACTGAGTGGTTACCCTGTAAGGTTTGGTGAAAAAACCTGCTTGAGATGAGTAACTTTCTCCCATATCATAATTCTCACCGGACCACTGTGAATAGGAAGGACATACAAACAAATTGCGACACTCACTTAACATTAACAGCTAGCTGGAACGCGTCCTCCAGCCAATCGAGAAGCTTGTGTGTGAATTCACTCACATCTTGCTATAAGAGAGGTACGAATTGCAGAAGAGTTAGATTCGACACTATACTTAGGGAAATGAACATTTGCTCTTACCCAACCAATGACTAAGATTCTATTACTATGAAAAGATTTCTTTTTTAGGGCCAAATAACAATACAAAGAACGCTGGAACCCACCTACTACAGATAAAATAGAAGACACATCAGGCAACCTCTAAGTTGTGGCTAGGAGGAAATTGGAACTCTACCAATTGCAGCCACATCTGCTTGTAACTAACAAAATCTTATAGTTAGGCCTTAAAAAAAAGTCCAAAAGGAGACTGCAGTCCTCTAGAATTTATGAATGGAGAAAGGAAATTTTTATGAAATGTTTTGAGGATTTTGTAAAACTGCAGAATCTTTACTTTAGATGGAGAAAAAAGTTAATTTTATGTCACGAATAGTGACAGCTTTGTTTTTTAATAAGAGGTAGAGAAAAGACAGTACTAACACGTAGAAGAGAAAGATTTCTCAGAAAAGCTGCTGAACTCAGGTTTAGAGATAGTTTTTGAAAATAAAATTTCTATCTGGACCATCCCAAGAC
This sequence comes from Pteropus vampyrus, assembly GCF_000151845.1. Classification (NCBI taxonomy): domain Eukaryota; kingdom Metazoa; phylum Chordata; class Mammalia; order Chiroptera; family Pteropodidae; genus Pteropus; species Pteropus vampyrus. Next base: position 1,916,986 of record NW_011888891.1, on the reverse strand, counting down.
AAAGGTACAGACAAAGGACTTTACTTTTCTTGGTGATCCTTTGCTAGGATTCGCTGAGATATTTTCCAATGTCCTCCTAGTTCAACAGCTCTATATAATTCTATTCTAATACTATTTCTTCTTGCCAGCCTCCCTCACATTACACAAAACACACACAGCCACCCTTCCTTCTTCTCTCCCTCTCTCTACTGCCTGTCCTTAGGCATTATAACAGGCAAAAGCAGGCACCCATAGTCCCACTTAGTCACATTCGGTTTATTACACAGTTAAAATAAAGCAACATCACAGTAATGTTAACAAGGCATGATTTCAAACTCCACAGAGTTTGAGGAAAAACATATGAGGAACAGGTTTCTTGTACCTGCTGTTCCTCAGATGATCGGAATGCTCCCTTTAAGAGATCCAGGGCTGCTGAAGGGTCTACATATTTGCGATTTGATCCCATCATCAGAGCAAACAAATACTGAAGCTCTTGCATGAACAAGATATTTCTCTTTTCCTGTAGAAAAGATAGTAATGTGTACTCTTAAAACCTCTTACTTGGAAAATTAGAACATTTAAAGAGAAAGGTTGTCAATGATCACTCCCTAATTTATATTTACTTAGCTCTAGACCAGGGTCAGGTCTCAAACTATGTTACAGGTGCTCTGATAAGGTCTGTAGAGGGGGATTATCAGAAACTGAAAGAATATCTATGTAGAAGCCAGAGAGATAACATTGTCAGAAAAAGCAAAAATGTTGGTTTTCTGAAGCTGCTGTCCTTCTTTCTGTTAGGAAAATCTATCATCAAGGTAAAATCCCGGGCAGAGTTACATCACTGGCAGGGGGCTACATCTTTTGGCAAGAACAGACTAAATAAAGCCTCTTCTCTTAAGAAGGTCCAGACCTCCAGCATCAGCTCATCTGTTCTACATCGCTCAACCTGAGTGGCTAACAGAGCAGTGAAAGAAGCCACAAACAGAACAGAGATTTCTGAAGCTCCCGCCCACAGGCAGACATGCTGAGGCCATCAGGGTGATGCATCACTTTCTTTGAACTGTTTTTCTTCTTTTATTCCTACGTAACTTCACATTTTTGAAAACTCTTATTTCTTATCACATATAAAAAAAGAAAAAGCCATTTGAAAATGAAAACGTTATTAGCACAAGCCAAAGAACATTACAGTTGTCAGCTTTAGCCAACAATGTAAAAGCTTTTGGGATGAAAGTAACTAAACAACAGTGAAAACTCCTCAACAGCAACTTACTGTGTGACTTGAGCAATTTTCAAGTACACTCTGTGGCAGACTATAGCTGAGAACAAGTCTTCGAAATTCAGGCAATTGAAAGAGAGACTGAAATAAAGAAAGAAATGGATTCAGGGCCTTTTTTTCCAAATTAACTGTAGCAAAAAAAAAATTCTTTTACCTTACAAGTATGTATTAAGTGTCAATGTAGTAATTCTACTATGTCTAAGGAAATAATAATGGCTATGCATAAAAATTTACCTAAAAGAATGTTAATTCTTTTAGGAAAAATCTAGAAAAAATGTAATGGCTAACAAGAGGAACAGATTAGATAAACTATAGTACATTTATACAACAGACTATTAGGTAATCATTAAAATAATTTTGTGGAAAAAAATGTTTTCATTTTTGAACTGCTACATAGCAGTGAAAATGATCAAGAGCTACATGTATCAACATGGATAATTCTCAGAAAAATACAGTATTATATTGTTTATATTAAATACACTTACATATAAAACAATATTACATACCCTTTAGGGATACATACACATGTAGTTATATCTGAAGGGAAAAGAGGACACGATTGGGGATGGTAACGACAGGGACTCAATAGCACGGAGATTTGTAACATTTATTTCTGAAGCCAGCGGTGAGTATAGCAGTGTTTACTATTCTCCACTCTATCACAGTACCATTTAAAAAAAAAATTTAACAGCAGATATCTTTGGCTGACAGAATTTGGAAGAAGGCTTCGTTTTATTGTTTCATAAATCATACATTTTTCTACTATACATATCCTTTGAAAGTTAATGTTTTTTAAAATCCCTTGTATGACTAAAACTCTTCATCTCAGCATAATTCTCAAATGAAAGTCCCTGTAGCCTGCATACTGGAACTCTTGAAGCAGCATCCTGGGTAGAAATTAGGCCTCCAACTTCCCTCACTCAATCACAAGCCCTACTGGGATTCAACCACTGGGGTGTGTACAATTGCACAGAGAATTTGAAGTCAGGTCATGCTGTTATACCAAAGTTCTATCTACAGACAGGACTAGATTGTTAAGCTCTGTATCAGCCCATTCTCTTCTCTTTCTACCCCATCTGTCTACATTCTTCCTGGTTTTATTCCTACTCTGCTCACCACCCCGCAACATTTTCCAGGACTTTCGTTCTACAATGAGAAAAATGGCTTTATATTCTCAGTCATGTCACTCCACTTCAAAATCGGGCTTGTCCCAAAGATGCCATTATTCTTAAAAACCACAAAAGTGTACTCTTATTTCCAAGTCCAATATCGGTAGATAATCCTCCAACATTTGCTTCATCTCCTTTGTCTATTCTCTATATCACTCAATTGCATCCTCCTCTTCCAGTCATCAAAGTTTAGAACTTCAGAACTATTTTCAAATCTTTTCACTTTCTTAACCATCCACATCCAATAAGGAAATAAGTTTGTTGGACTCAGCCTCTGGGGTGCCATTTATAACCACCTCCTCCCTATCAGTCCCTATCATCTGCTCTAATCAAACTCCTATCACTGCTCACTTGGAACACTGCACACAGTCTCCCTGCCTCCAGAACTTGCCCTGTATCAATTCACTTTCATGCAGGTTTTCTATTTTTCTAAAACAACCAAAATTAAGCCCCTGACTCAATGAAGACTATCTGGTAATAGTTCTTCTTACTATTCTACCAGGTGACTTCAGTCAACATCCAATACATGGGACATTGGCTCTACCTTCAGAGTAAGTCAAGAATCCAACTTCTTCATTTCAATGGCCACCAGACTGGTAAAGGCCACCAGTACCTCTCATGTGGATGACTGCAGTAGCCTCCATAAAAGGTTTCTCCACTTGTATTCCTGCCCACTCCATCTACTCTCACAGCAGCCAGAGTGAGCCTTTTAAAACCCAGATCTAAGTGAGTTCAATACTCCTCTGCTCAGAACCATCAGTGACTCCCCATCTCACTCAGAAGAAAAGACAAGTTATCTCTCCAACCTCACTTCCAATGACTCTCCCCTCTGCTCCTAGCATTCCAGCTACCCAGGACTCCTTGATGTCCTGTGAACATCCCATCCCCATGAACACAGTCCCATTAAAGGTGTTGCCCCATGGTTTCCTCCACCTGCACTGTTCTTCCCCCTCACTCCCTTGCCTTCTGCGTATATGGCATTTGTTCCAATCTCATCTCCTCGGCTTAACATCATAGTTTACGTTGCAACCTGCTCCCATCTCTCCTACAGGAATTCCAATCTTTCTTACCCAGCAAAACCTCCACACTAAATACATTTAATTTTTCATGTAAGTATTTCAGAGGGCTGCTAAAAGGAAGTCCCAATAAAAAACAAGACATACTGATATCATCATACATTCAAGGTCAACAACCTCACGTAGACCTTCAAATTTTTAGAAATCCTACTATTGTATCCTGGTGCCAATTGGTTTCCAACTGCCTGCAATAACTCTTAAACTTTTGCTCCATTTAAAATCTGACTCTATCACTTCTCTACTCTCAGAAAATGGCTGCTTATTTCACAGAGGAAAAAATAATCTGCAGTCATCATTTCTTTCTTCTCCTTTCCCCTCTTACTCTCTTGCCCTTTTCCCATTCCTCCCTATATGTTCCTATATCCTATCCCCTCATGCTTTCTCAGAAACCTCGATTATCCCCTCTATCTATTAGTTCTGTTCAGTATCTTTCATAGGCATGAAGGTCAAAGGGGATGAGAATCCAGGGAGGTTTCTCAATTTCTCTAAGAAAGAACAAAGGTCCTTAATTCTACATACTCTCTTAAATTTTATTCTCAACACAGATGCCAGTGATCCTTATGTAATTACACAAACTGTTCTTTATGTAACTATATGGCTCATTCTCTTGCCTAATGTAGGTCTCTGCTTAAATGCCCACTTTATCAGAAAGGCCATGCCTAACCATCCTATAGAAATAGCACTTTCCCTCTCTAGGCCTCTCTTACCCTCACTTATTTGTCTTTATGACACTTATTACCACCTGATACATATTTTGTTTACTGTATTTTCCACTTTTTTCAAAGTAAACTCCATGAGAGTAAAGCCTGTTTTATTCACTGCTGTTTCCCCAGTGCTAAAACAGCAACAGGCATACAGTTAAGCAAGCCATGGATTTTATGTGTGGAAAGGGAGGGCTCCTTTATTGGCCGAGCAGCTGGCTAGATGTCAAGTACAATGACGGAGAATACCGGGGTGGAATCAGGTGCTGAATTGTGGCCATGTTAGGTTTAAGATGCCTGGAGATACTTCTCTTTAGAAGATTTCATCTACTCCGTTGGCTTTATCTCCATCTATGCTACTGAGTCCCAGAATTCTATCAGCAGCCCTGATATTTTTATTCAACTACAGATTTATAGAGTTAACTGTCTACATGGTATCTCCATGTGGCTCCTCAAATTCAGCATGTATAAAACAACTAAATCCCACTCTTAACATACACCCAAATTATCTCTCCTCCATTATCAAATGGCATTACCATCTACCTGGTTACTCACACTAGAAACCTTGGGAGTCTTTCTCAGTTCTCTCCTGCAAATATCCTGAATCTAGTAGCTCACCAAATCCTGTAGATTTTATCCCTTAAGTTCCTCTAAAATGCTCTTAATTCTCTCCTTCCATGGCTTATGCTACTACTATATTTCAGGCCACCATCGTTACCTGCCTGGATATTTACAATAGCCTCCCAACAACTGATTTCTCCTTATTAACTCTTGTTCTGCTATAGTAACAGTATTCACTAAATGCCGATCCAAAACACCTACTCAACATGTTTACAACCACAGAAGATTTTGCTTTTAGTCTTGTCCAATTTAGAAACCAAAGTGTCTAAATCCAGAACACAAGAAAACAACGTCATGGGGAAAACTTCCCAGTTTTATACATGTTTCCATTTTTTTTAAAGCTATGCTTCTCACATTTCAGTTTAATAAATTACAAAATTATTTCCAGATGTCACAGTTGTCTCCTAAAAACATCGTACCTGAATAACAGCACTAAACCAACATGTATTGCCAACATTTTTCAGCCCAACTGGCCAACCATCAACTCGCCTCCAGTCATTGGGATTGGGATTTTCACCCCAGACTTCACAGCGTTTTCTCTTTGAGCGTTTAGTTTCTGCAGAGGTTGCCTCGTGTATCCTGTATTGTGCCAACATACCACACATCAAGAAAAGAAAAAGTTAAAGAACAATACTGTATGAAGGATGTTGGTAACCTGTAATAGGTAATTCAAAATGTCAGTTAAACTTTTTACTGGGTAATCACTGGCTATATAATAATTATAAGCTTATAATGTAAGTGAAAAGTAAGATTTAAACAGAGATGTTTAACAGAGATTATTACCAATAAGGTCCAATAAGGCTTCGGTACTTAATTGAATCTGAAGACTATTTATGGCTATCATATCAGTTTTAGATTTCAACAGCAGTGCCCTATCCCAGACTGTGTCATTGAAAGAGGCAAGAGAGACACTCTACTATAAATAAGAGATTCTGAACTGTCTAGCATACAAACTATGGTCCTGTGTTTCCCTGAAAGAAACAGCTCAACCATATGAGGGAATAAACATGTCTGGGAACTGACAGGCAACCATTGGAACTGGATATTTGTGGACAATTCCATATAATCACCAAATTAGTACCAATTCAAAAAATATATTCCCTGTTCACTTTTGAGATACAGTAGTTGAGTCATAATTTCATTTTCAAATAGCCAGCAAATCCTCAAAGTTTACAAAAGCTCAAAGTTTAAAAAGGGCATACATATTTATTGGATACTTGACTAGGATGGGCTTTATTCCCCTTCAATTAGCAATTATGAACTACAAAGCCTGCAGGCTTCTACTCAAAGACCATAGGCTGCAATAAGACACTTATCATATTTGGCTTTTTCAAAAGTGAACCAGAATAAGCCAATGTAAATTTAAATTTTCTCCTAAAAGAAATTTCATTGAGGAGCTTGGCAGAACTGTTCCTCAGTGGTATTCACAGAGCTGTTGCCTTTGACCTACACACTAGTGTGGGAAATAAAGATTATTAATTAAATCAATAACCTGTTAAGATCTCTTCCATCGGCTTGAACTTTGGGGGACTCCAGGAGACTCAAAGCAATGGCAGCCTGAAGATCATCTTTGTTATCATGAGTAAGGTCTATTACTTCTGTAAGATAAATTGAAATTTAATTAGTCTACATGCAGGAAGCACTGTCTTTCTGTCTGTATTGCTGGAAAAAAAGTAAAAGCATTCGCAAAACTAAATATACTCCCTGCCTCTCACTACAATGGCTCATCTGTTTACCAACAATTTTGTTACTCTATGCTTGAGTTAAATGAATAACTTATAGTTATTGTAACATTAAGATTAGCTAACAGTGCAGTAATAAACAGCTGCTAAAAGGCAATGAATCAAATATCCCCTTTTGCAGTCTTATTCCAGAGTCAAAATTTATCCCATTGCTGTAGGTTAAATAGTCTCTTTATTTATCATTGTAAAACACTGGCTAAATATTGAACATTCAAGAATGGATATTTTCAATATCACACAAACTATTCTAGAGAACAGAAGACATACTACTCAACTCATTTTATGTGGTTGGCATAACACCTTGGTATATCTCAAACTAATAAAAAACAGTAAGAGAAGGGGCAAAGGACAAACTCGCATATGATCACAGATGTAAAAAAACCTAAACAAAACATTAGCAAAGAGAATCCTAATACGTACAAAAAAAGATTATATAGTAAGACATAATTGAGTTCACTATAGGACTGAACATTTAATGTTAGAAAATAGACCAGTAAAATTCACTATCTTAACAGTTAAAGAAAAAATGATAATCTCAATGGATATAGAAAGTATTTGATAACATTCAACCTCTATTCAGGATAAAAACTTTAAGCCAATTAGGAAGAGAAAAGAATATTCTTAGGCTGAGAAAGACTATCCATGAAAAGCCCATGGCAAACTTTATACTTAATGGTGAAATGTTAAACACAGTTCCTTTAAAACCAAGACTGAGGCAAAGATGTCTATTATCAGGACTTTTATGCACTATGGTTCTGAAAGTTCTAGTCAGTGCAAAAAAAATAATTTTTTTAAAAATGTGAAGACTGGAAATAAGAAACAAAGCTGTCGTAATTCACAGGTAATGATCGCCTAACAGGGAAACCCAAAATAATCTATAAAAAAATGAAGTTAGATAAGAGATCCATGTACAAAAGTTAAGCGAATTTCTATATATGAACAATGATAAACATTTAATTTAGAAAAAAAAACTCTATAAAAACACAAAACTGTAGTAATTAAGGCTGTCCTACTGGCATAAGGACAAACATATAGATAGATGGAACATAATCGAGACTTCAGAAATAAACTCTCATCTTTATGGTCAAGGGGTTTTCATCGTAAGTACCAAGACAAATCAATAAGGAAACAATATCTTTTCAACAAATAGTGCTGAGACAACTGGACATCCACATGCAAAAAAATGACTTTTAATCCGTAGGCCTCATACCATTTACAAAAAATGAACTTACAGTGGATCAAGCCCTCATAATAAGAGCAAAAGCTACAAAACTCTTGGAAAGAAACACAGATGTAAATCTTTGTGACCTTGGATTAAGCAATGACATCTTAGAGATGACATCCAAAGCACAATCAAACAAACAAACAAACAAACAAAAACAGATAAATTTGATATCAAAATAGAAAACCTTTGGGCTTCAAAGGACACCATCAAGAAAGTGAAAAACAACCCACGCAATGGGAGAAAATTTTTGCAAATCACATTACCTCATAAGGGATTTATACAGAACATCTACAGATCTGCAACTAAATAATAAGAAAAATAGCTCAACTTTTAAAATGGGCAAAGAATTTGCATAGACATTTCTCCAAAGATATAAACATATGAAAAGATGCTCAACATCATTAGCCATGCACAAGTAACATAAACCAAAATAGCACGCAGCAGCCTTGTTTATAACAGCAAAAAAAAAAATAGGAAGCAACTCCAAAGTCAATAAGTACTAAACTGTGGTATATTCAGATCATGAAATACTACACACTAGTGAAAATAAATGAATTACAGTTATTAACTTCAACACGAATGAGTCTCAAAAAAAAAAAAAAAGTTGATTGAAAAAAGTCACTGTGTGCACCAAAGACATATACGAGAATATTCATACCAGCGTTATTCAGAATAGCTCAAAATTGCGAACAGTTCAAATATTCATTAATGCCATCTGACCCAGCTGATGGTTCCCTTCTCCTAGAAGCCTCCTTGGCTTCCAGAGTACCACTCTCCTGGTTCTTTTGGTCTTCCTCCAAACTCCCTCGACACTCTTCATCTCCCCGGGCATCCCAACACTGGGAGTACCCACTGCTTAGTCATTGAACCTTTTCTCTTTTCCATATCCACTTCCTTAGAGAGTTCATCCAGTCTCATAACTACACACCATTTATAAATTTATGATTCCAAGTTTTACCTATCTCCAGCCCAGATCTCTCCCCTGAACTGCACACTTGGATCTCCACTGCCTTTTTGATACTCCATTTGAATGTCTAGCAAGCATCTCAAACTTAATATTGCCAAAACCGATCTCTTCATCTTCCACTCCAAATGTGCTCCACCTGCAGTTATTTCCACACTTTCAACTCCACACTTTCAACTGCTTAGTAGAAAAAAAACCTAGAGTCACCTTTAAGTCCTCTTTCTTTCATATCCCTTATTTCCTTTGTAAGGAAATCCTATATAGTAAGCACTTGTCATCCCTCCACCACTCCATCCTGGCCCATGCCAACATCAATAGCCTCCTGACTTGTCCTGGACAATATGCTCTGACTCATGCTCACTACCAGCTCTCCAACATTTGTTTTCAGCATAGCCGTCAGAATGATCCTTATAAAACAGAAACCAGTTTACATCATTCCTCTCCTCCAAACTCTCCAATGGCTAGCCATCTAACTCAGACTGAAAGCCAAGCTCTGCATGATCTGCCTCCTATTCCCTCTATGGTCTCATCTCTTCCTGCCCTCCTCACTCACTAAGCCCCAGCTCTGGCCTCCTTGCTGTTCCTTATATTCCAATGTATATTTCGATTTTAAAGCCCCACACGACTTACTTCCTCACCCCTTCTCAAAGACCTATCCTATTTAAAATCTAATCCCCAGAACTCCTTTTTTCATTTCTTTCATCACCCTTTACTTTTCTATACAGTACTTATGATGTTCTAATATGCTTTATAATCCATTTATTTATTTGTTGATCTCTCCATGAAAAAATAAGCTACATGAAGGCAGGGATTCTGTTTCTTCTATTCATTTCTACTACTTAAAGGAGTGCTTGGTACATAGTAGGTGCTCGCCAAGTAAGTGCTAAATGGATGAATGAATGAATGAATCCATTTAAGTCCTTAAAATTGTACCTGGCACATAGTAATGGTTCAATAATTAGTTATCATTACCATTATTTCCAAAGGGTTGATGTAATTGATAGGAAACTCACAGACACTCATCTCTTATTTGTGCAAGTTCAGAGCAGGACCAAGACAGGCAATACTTACTTGCTAATATTTCTTTATTGGCAGCACTCCCCTCTACTTCAGAAGGTTCTGTAGCAACCGTGTCTTGACTGGGCTCCTTAACTCTTTCATCAGTGAGAAGACTGACTGCCAGGGTGATATCACCATTACTGGCCTAAAGAGAGGAAAACAATTTCAAAAGTAAAGTTTCACATTTAAAATAAGTAGCAAATTAGTTTTTTGGTTATAACTTACTACCCTGGTGACATGCTGAGCAAGTCTAGGCAGAATCCTGGGGTAGAAAGTAGGGGAAAAAAAGTATGGTGGAAGATAGCAAGTCTACTATGCTTAAAGCATATATCAAATTCTTAGTTACAAGAAGGCTGTTACTATGCTCTAATTTACCACAACATGCAAACGAGAATGAAATTTTATGGAGATTTGTTCTCACTGCTTTGATTGCTACTATTCTTGATTTCATAGAATAGCTAAGGCATGATTTATCAAAAAGGGGCTTGGCAATTAACAGAGATTCTACATGCAGTCAATAAAAACACCAAGCAGTTACCATATTCTATAGCGGTGACCATATTTCTATTTGTTTTTAATTTTTATTAGAAAAACTTTCTAACATTTACAACAATAGAGGGAATGTATAATTGAACCCCACGTACCCATCACTCAGCTTCAACAATTATCAAGTCATGGTCAGCCTGGTTTTATCCATTCTGCCTGCCTTCTTCCCAGATATGTTGAAGCAAATACTAAGCATCTTATTAGTTCATCAGTAAACATTTCAGCATGTATCTTTTAAAAAATATAACCTGCAATGCTATTATCACACCTTGAGTAAGTAATAAGTTCTTAAACTATCGAATAACCATTTCAAACTTCCCTAACTCAAATATTTGTTTGTTTGAGTCAGGATCCACACAAAGTCTATAAAATGTAAATGGTTGATAAGTTTCTTAAACCTTTTTTACCCTGCAAGGTTCCCCATGCTCCCCATCCCCAATTTCCTCCATTCCCCTTATAATTTACATGTTGAAGATAATGGGTCATTTGACCCACAGAACTTCTGTCCTTAGATGCACTTTCATTTTGGCATAAAAATAGTTTGAACTGACATAACTATGATATGGACAACTGTTTTAAAGCATGTTGATCAACAGAAGCCTTGAAACTAACCTTCAGCGCTTCCTGAAGGAAGGAAGGGTCTTGAATGCCTGTGATTTCTCTCAGCTGATTTAACAGCATTTGGGAGCTCTATATTTGAGAAACAAAACAAACAAAAACAGAGACATATGTTAGTCAGAAAGTAAACCTGGATACATTTAAAAAGTACAAGCTTCTTGGATAACCAGGCCTGAGACTTGCATTTTTACTTCAAAGAACTGATAACATCCAAGCCACAAGGTATTGATTTTTGTGGGGGCAGGATCTCCCTGGAATGTGCCATCCTGCCATGCAGATTATTTTGAGCTAAAAACAATTAAAGCCCAACAAACTTAGGAAAAGTTATCTCTCCCTTTCCTACCCAAAAAGATTCAGATAGAAAAACCTGCTTCAAGAAGAGAACCTTAGCATAATCAACTGAGCATATCCACTTTAGCACATGTGAATTGTGTCCCCTTGTCTACCAGTCTCCTAGCAAGAATGTTTGCCACTTTCTTCCTTGTGAATTGTCTATTTAATTGCTTATTTTCTCTTTGAAATCCCAGATCCTTCCATCCCTTTCTCCTTTGTGCAAAATGACATCTATATCTCATTTTGCAGCAGTATTTGGAATTTTCACACTTGTGCGAATTCCCTGTGTATACATATTAAAATTTGGCTTTCTCCTGTTAATAGTGTGCTGTATGTCATTTGAATTACTCCAACAGCCAGAAGAACTAAAGGAGCTAGAGGGAAAGTTTCTCCAGCCCCAATGCTGTCACTTTTTCTGAAACACCAAATCTATTACTCTTTTAAAAGCTTACTCATGAAAAATGCTTTGGGCCTTTGTGAAAGAAATATGAGCAAACAGTAAAACTACAAGTATATAAAACATTTAAATGTAATATTCTAGCCTTAAGGAAAGTTTAAAGTGTCTCGGGTTTTTCTTTCTGTGAGCAGTACATAAATAGGTCATATACAGAGTCCAGGGAATTTGCATGTACGTGAAGATGTGCTATTTTAAGCTTCGCCAAACATGCCATTCGTGTGTGTCATTTTTCACTGACAGTAAGTTTCCAATCATGTAATTAACAAATGATACCACCAACATCATATTTAAAATTTTAAGTTTGATTGCTTAAAATGAAATATAAAGCTAGAATTTTTGAATTATAAATAAAATTCCCAGGGGAGTAAACTATGGAATGTTTTCTCTTCATTGATCTGAATCATGAAAAAAACCTATCTTGTGGTAACTTCCACCTACTGTAAGATCAGTTTATAATCCTTTTTCATTTAGATGAATGTGAAAAACGAAACAGTTCAAATTTAATTCATTGAGAAGAAATCTAATTTATATCATTCCTAAGGTCATCCAAGAATTACTGATTCAATACTTAATGTTTCACCATTAACTGTCTTTCGGTTACTAATACATCTCCAAGAGGCTGTCTACATTCACTGCCAGCTGGAATAGAAACAGTATCCTGTGTTCTTCAACAGCTGAGGGCCCAGTGCAACACTTAAGTATCACACAACTAGAAATAACTAACTGAAACATCCCTGTACAGTCCTTCTGTTCTAGTCACAGGCCGCAGTCATAGGCTAGAAATGGAACCTGATCTTGCTGAGAGCAGCAGTCTTTGAGGCTATGTCTTGTCAAAGAAAGTCGTTATGCACTGGGAGAGTGACTATCAGACTAGCAGGTGTCCAGATTTAGCCTTGGCAAAAGCTGAAAATACAAAGCATGTGATTTTTAGAAAAATAAAATATTAAAGTTTTCTCCAAACTAATTCTAATTCCATTTGATTTTGTGTAAAAGTACGTGAATCTGTATCTCTCAATCATATGCAATTTTATAAGAAACCAAAACCAATATACACCCCCCAAAAAAGTGCAATAATATTGGAAGGGGGAATAGAGTAGCATATTAAACCTAAACTGAAGCCAAGAAGGTAACAATGGGATAAACAATCACATCTTCACCTCAAATTACTCTATATATCAACTCACATTTAGGATTCACAGAAAACAATCCCATTAAAAATAATTACATACACTGCTTACTTTTAGCTAGGTATTCTAAACACTTCATATATATTATCTAATTTAACCTTCATCACAAACCTGAGATGGATAGTATGCCCATCTGACAGAAAACTGAGGCATAGAGAAGTTAAGTAACTTACACAAGGTTATTGCTAGTAAGGGATGGAGCTGAGATTTGACCCCAAGCTGCCTGACTCCAGAGTCTGCACTCTAACCTCTATGCCATGCTGTATCTGAGAAGACAAAGAAAAGAAGCAAGAATACCTATTTAATGCAAAACAATGCAAATATTTTATTCTTGTATTTTGATCTTGACCTTTGCATCTTAATAAGTCTTATTTTTTGCCAGCCTTTATATAATCACAACTTTGATTACTTAATAATACAATCAGTTCTAAATAAGCTATCATCAAGAAAACATAATATTTGAGGTAAATACTACCTTTGACTGAATCTAAGGTGATATATTATAAAAACATTGTTTTATGCACCAATAAAAGAAAAATAGTTGCCCCTTAAATCTATGACGCAATGCCTTCATGACATGACAGTCCTAGGAGACACATGAATT
>NW_011888891.1:1878991-1903382 GCF_000151845.1 Pteropus vampyrus | reverse complement strand
ACAAAGCATGTGATTTTTAGAAAAATAAAATATTAAAGTTTTCTCCAAACTAATTCTAATTCCATTTGATTTTGTGTAAAAGTACGTGAATCTGTATCTCTCAATCATATGCAATTTTATAAGAAACCAAAACCAATATACACCCCCCAAAAAAGTGCAATAATATTGGAAGGGGGAATAGAGTAGCATATTAAACCTAAATTGAAGCCAAGAAGGTAACAATGGGATAAACAATCACATCTTCACCTCAAATTACTCTATATATCAACTCACATTTAGGATTCACAGAAAACAATCCCATTAAAAATAATTACATACACTGCTTACTTTTAGCTAGGTATTCTAAACACTTCATATATATTATCTAATTTAACCTTCATCACAAGCCTGAGATGGATAGTATGCCCATCTGACAGAAAACTGAGGCATAGAGAAGTTAAGTAACTTACACAAGGTTATTGCTAGTAAGGGATGGAGCTGAGATTTGACCCCAAGCTGCCTGACTCCAGAGTCTGCACTCTAACCTCTATGCCATGCTGTATCTGAGAAGACAAAGAAAAGAAGCAAGAATACCTATTTAATGCAAAACAATGCAAATATTTTATTCTTGTATTTTGATCTTGACCTTTGCATCTTAATAAGTCTTATTTTTTGCCAGCCTTTATATAATCACAACTTTGATTACTTAATAATACAATCAGTTCTAAATAAGCTATCATCAAGAAAACATAATATTTGAGGTAAATACTACCTTTGACTGAATCTAAGGTGATATATTATAAAAACATTGTTTTATGCACCAATAAAAGAAAAATAGTTGCCCCTTAAATCTATGACGCAATGCCTTCATGACATGACAGTCCTAGGAGACACATGAATTGGTCACATCAGCTTTTTGTAGCTCTTATTTATGTTAAGAAATACAGCAATTTCCCCTGCTTCTAAGTACACTGCTTGGCATGTATTAGGCCAGGAGTCCCCAATCCCTGGGCTACAGACCGGTGCCTGGCTGTGGCCTGTTAGGAACAGGGCCAAACGCAGAAGGTGAGCAAGTGAAGCTTCACCTGTATTTGCAGTCACTTCCCATCCTAGTCATCACCACCTCAGCTCCAGCTCAGGCATTAGATTCTCATAGGAGCACTGGTCCGAAATGCGAAAAAGGTTGTGGACCACTGTGTTAGGCAATTCTTTTGCATATTTCTCAATAACAAAACTTCATATACCTGTGGCATCCTCTTTTCTTAGGTCTCATAAAGCACTTGATTACTACTTTGCGAGAAAATCTGAAACTGCAAACATTTTGCTTTACATAACATCAAATTTATATTCTGTGGTTCTGTTTCTATGCCTTTCTTTAGACATTTTTTTTTTTTCATTTAAATGCTGAATCACAGTATAATCTTTTAAAAGACATTTTAAATGGCAAGTCAACTAATCGTGTGGTACCCATAACTCAACTGTCCTGACGGTAGAAACAGCTATGACCAAACCCATACATGTGCAGATGATAACCACATCACATCTGCTACTTGCATACAGTAAATGTATGGAGCATCTCAATTTCAGAGAGCTCAGAATGCCAAATAAATGCAGTCAATGAAATATGGTATGCAAATATTAAATAATTTACTATTCATTATATTTGGCTTTGGATTAAAGCCCCATTCTCCTCTCCCCGCTTTATAACAGGTAGCAGCGGACATCAATACATCTAGAATAATATACTCAGGAGAGGAAAATAAACTTTTAAGTTTCCCCTTTTTAAAAGCTAAGGGCAGAGATGATAACTTTATAAAATCATTTTGTACACCTCTAAGAACAATGTTCTTCATGTAAATGCAAATCTGAATTCCTCATCTTGCCAAAGACCATTACCAGCTATTCCTTATTTCACAAACTCATCCTCTCATGCCTTAAAGTGTTACTTCTATTATCTCTAGTAATATCTTCTACCTTTGTTTAACCATAGAATGTCAATCTACAGTCAAGGGTTATATTCATCTTATTCTTTAAAGTTGTTCCCAAGATCTCTGGTCCTTACTATTCTAACCCCTTTCTAACCTCATATGTTGAGGGAATGAATGAGCTTGTGAATGAATGTGACTGTCTTTATCCAGTATTTCTTATGTGGTTCTCTAATTGTTTTAAAAATGAAATTCTTGCCTCTGTAAAGGCAAGAATTATACAACATACTACCTAATTTGAATTATCCATAGTACAGTGCTCATAACAATTTCAACATTACTGAACACCTTCTTTGTGCCAGGAACCTTAGGTGCTTCACATACATGTAATCCTTGTAATAATCCTAAAACGTTAAGAAGCATCTTCATGGCGGGAATTTACAAAACTTATTTTGTCATCATATATTTTGAATTAAAAGATAAATCAAAGATAACCATTGAGTATGAATAACAAATTTCACAAGGATTAAGCTATGTTGTTGACACATAAACAACTTCTATGACATGACTCAATCTTATAATATTTAACTAAACCTAATTTTTCAAATAGTACCCACAACCCAAAACCTAAGTACGATATATTAAATGTTAATTTTAAAGTAACAAACTAAGCTCATTGAGATCCTACTGTATTACTAACTCATAGTTTCTCCTGGAACTTCACAGGAAGCTGGTTTAAATATTAACTTCGCCATAACGACAATGCTATCTATTATAGTACACACCCAACATGAGACAAGACAAAGCCTGTGCTCCAGTCATGATCAAGTCAAATAATTGGCAAGACCCAACAGGTCTGCATTTCCTTAGTTAAACCCACATTGTTTTCATAAAACAAAAAGTACTCTCTTTTCTTGCCCAGAGGCAGTGAAGAAAAGAGGTACACGTAAATTTCTAGAAAGAAGGAACTCAAGCTTTCTGACTTCAGCTACTTGGTGGTTTTGGTGCAATCCAGTCTTCTCAGGAGTAAGGTTTACAGCAAAGACAATAACACATCTAATAATAAGCAGTAAACAGGATTATTCAGGCAATAAAAACATTAAGCTATCAAATTTCTGAAATAAACAATAACTGGCCTAATTCTACTGCAACTAATTAAAACTCTCTTTGATCATATGAGGCAAATTTGTGAGATTACAAATTAATTAAGAGTTTTCTCTTTATAAAACACTCAGTTTAGCATTGAGATGAACTTTCTAGACTATTCCATTCCTCTGAACAGGAATGCTACTTTCATCATCCTAATGCACACATTTCCTGATCTCAATTGTCTATTCTTACAAAGACATTCTACATTTAAAGCTAAGTAATTGATAAATGTTCCTTTATTTACTCCAAAAAACTAGCATGTGCCTAATAAAATTCCCTCCAAAATTATCCAAGAAAGTATCCAAGAAAAGTAAAATAATAATGTTATGAGTCAATGAAAATATATAGCAGCAACTCCAGAAATCCAGGACAACAAGGTCTTAAATGCATTCTGAGACTGCCACTAACTTTCCAACTTCCACAAAACAAGGAACAGTCTCCATAGAGCCCTGGTGTTTTTCAGTTTTTCTTCCAGTAACAATTCTATGTTGGTCCAATTTATTCATAAAGCAGAAACCTAACATGTTGATGAGAAAAAAATTCTGAGATGACCTAAATTAAAATTAGAACAGGCTGGAGTAAAAGAAAGAGATAGACAGTTAATTGCTGTGGACCAGCTCTGACAAAAGACTACTCCCATTCTTGTACATCTATTGGAATTTAGGATTAATTTCCAGGTGGCTATTTCCTCGATCATCCAAAAGAAAGAGCCAGGTGTCATCATACCCCAGGAGCCTCCACTTCTTATGCACACATGAAGTGCTGCTGCCCACACCTAATCCACAGGACTAGACACTTCTTTCTGCGTGCTGCACCTATCCCAGAATTAATTAGCCTTGTTTCACCTTCTCCTATCGCCTTTGTCTACAACTAATGTAAATCCTTTCAGAACAGCTTACATCTTTCTCCCCACTTCCCCACTTGATGTATAAAAACGCTTGTGAAACTGGGACAACAGACATGTCTTTCCTACCTAGCTGTGCTGCTGTGGTTTAGACTCCATGCTCCAAGACCTGTCTTCTTCTGTGTTTTTGGTTTTTGCTAGCAATGGCCTAATAAACTCTAACAAAGACAGACTTTTAGCAGTGGAAGTTAAAAATTTTTTGTTAACAGTGCCATAAGAATGACTCTCTAAAAATGACAAAAAGCAGGGTTTTTTTGTGGCTACAACTAAATTCCCTGAAAAAGGCTACTTGATAACTTATTTCAATGATGCAAATATTAGGTACATGATGAAAATGACTCTTTTGGCTCATCAATTGGCTTAAAAGTTTTTAAAAAGGATTAAAAACTTTTAAAATTTAGCAACACTTTTATGGTATAGAAGGGTTTGAACTGGAAGTAAAAGAAAAAAGGAACTAAGCATTATTTACTTTTAAATGTTTTCATCTCTTTTTTTCAAATGCACTGTGTAAGAAATTTCAACAGTAAAAAGGATATAAAATGAAAATTTCCCTCCTCTTCACATCTCAGTCCCATTTCCCAGGAGTAACCACCATTAATAGTTTCGAATATATCTTTCCAGAAATGGCCTATGCATATGAATATATTTTTTTCATACTATCTATAATGACCCGCATCTCGCTTTTTTTCTTACTTTAGAACACATCAGGACAATATTTTTTATTTCTTTGAATACATGCCCCAAATACATATTAGGTTGGGAAGCTGTTACAATAGGTCATATTTTGAAATGCATCTTCAAAAATAAAAATGTCATTTTTAGCAATATATTGCTAAGGTTAATTGAGAAACTAGGAAATTATAAAGATATTAAAAAAAATCAAGTTTACATGATTATAGTTTTGATGCACGACAAGGCAAATTTCCCAAGTGGGGGGAGACCAAGACCCTCACTGACTGGCTGATACCCACAGACATTAGAGAAAGCAACCTGCTTTATTCAGTCTACAGACTCAACTGTTAATCTCATCCAGAAGCACTCTCACACACATAACCAGAATAAACTTTGATCAAATGTCTGGGCACCTCATGGCACAGTCAAATTGACACATAAAATTAATCATCATGAAGACTTAATATTGTTAGGACAGCAATACAACCCAAAATGATCTACAAATTCAACGCAATCCTTATCAAAATTCCAGTGGCCTTTTTTTCAGAAATGGAAAAGCTTATCTACAAATTCATATGGAATTTCAATAGTCTTTGAATAGACAAAATGATATTGGGAGGAAAAAAACAAAGTTGAAGGACTCACACTTCTTGATTTTTAAACTTACTACATAGCGACAGTAATCGTGACAATGTACTACTAGCATAAGGAAAGCCAACAAATTAGAATTGTGAGTTCAGAAAAACCTATACATCCATGGTCAACTGATTTAACTGATTTTCGACAAGGATGCCAAGACCATTTGATGGGGAAAAAAATAGCCCCTTCAAAAAATGGTACTGGGACAACGAGATATCCATATGCAAAAGAATGAAGTTGGCCCCCTACCTCACACAAAAACTAACTCTAAATGGATCAAGAACCTAAACATAATAGCTAATTACTATAAAACTCTTAGAAGAAAACAGAGGTAAATCTTCATGATCTTGAATTTGGCAATGGATTCTTAGATATACCAACAAAAGAAAAAAATAGGCAAGCAGGACTTAACCAAATTAAAAACTTCTGTGCATCAAAGGGCATTATCAAGAAAGTTAAATGAAAACCTACAAAATGGGAGAAAATATTTTCAAATTACAAACCTGACAAGGGTCTAGTATCCAGATTATATTTAAACTCATAATTCACATAACCAATGTGGATTATAATAAAACTCTTATAATTCAAACCAAAGAGAAACCGAATTCAAAAATGGGCTAAAGACTTGAACAGACATTTCTCCAAAGATATACAAATGGCCAATAAGAATATGAAAAAATGCTTTCCAACATTAGCCATTAAGAAAATGTAAATCTAAACTACAATGAGATACTACTTCACACATAAGGATGGCTATTATAAAATAAACAAACAAACAAAAAACAAAAATGGAAAATAACAAGCCTTTGGCAAGGATGTGGAGAAATTGAAACACTTGCGCATTGCTGGTGGGAATGTAAAATGGTGCAGCTGTTGTGGAAAACAGTTTGGCAGTTTCTCAAAAAATTAAAACATAGTTACCATATGAACCAGCAATTCTACTTCGAGGTATATACTCAAAAGAAATGTAAACTTGTACATGAATGTTCACAGTAGCATTATTCATAATATCCAAAAGGTTGGAAACTCAAATGTCCACCAATGGAAAAATGGATAAAGTACAGTAGATATAAAGAGTGGAATATTAATCAGTCACTAAAAGAAATGAAGTATGATACATGCTATAATTTAAATGAATTTTAGAAATATACTAGGTGAAAACAGCCAGGCATAAAAGGTCACATACTGTATGAGTTCATTTATATGATATATCCAGAAGAGGTAAATGCACTGACAGAAAACAGACTGGTGTTGCCGGAGACTGGGGCAATAGGGAATGACTGCTTAGTGGATGTGGGTTTTCTTTTGGAGTGATGAATGTTTTTGAACTAGATAGAAAATGTTTTGTGAACTAGATATTGCACAATATTGTGAATCTACTAAATGTCGCTGAATTATACACTTTAAAATAGTTAATTGTTTATGAGTTTCACCTCAATGGAATAAAAATTAAGATATTTGTGTTTGCTCATACATGCACATTCACACACATACACACACCAAAAAAGAAAAAAGAACACCAGGAAAGTACTAACTTGGTCATTAATATTGAAAAAAGAAAATATTTGTTTAGGACATCCAAGTTTAAACCGATGACCAGCCATCATGTAACATGCTGCTAGCACCTATTCATGCAGATCATTAATACAGCTTTCTACATCTGGTATTCTGACCTCTCTTTTTATGTAGAAAGCCTAGATAGATAGTGGAAATGGCACTCTGTAGCCCAGATTCTATGACACATTTGCCTCTGGGCAATCTCAACTACTGTAACTATCAATTTCCACATCTGTAAAATAAAGTACTGCATAAGTTTTGACAGTACTGGTGCAACTATCAAATGAAATAATGCATACAGTAACTACTAATAAAATGAAAAATGGCATATAAATGTAAAATACTGTGACCTGCCTGTCCAACGAAACTCATCAAGCACTTGTAGGAAAAATACTGATATCCTAGAAGAACATTACCTGTGCTGATTTTGGTTTTATCACCAGTTATGTCACTTTGCAAATTCTATTTCCTAATCACATTAAATTTTACTTCATAGGGTTGCTATTTAGGTTCACGGAGAACATATGTTAAGTGCTTCATAAACTGTCAAGTGGTAGTCAAAAAGCTTGGTTTTAGAAAGGCATGCACTGCAAGGGCAGGAGGGCTGGGGAATCAAATGGCTTTAAGTCCCAGCTCTGCTACTTAGCATTTAATCTTGAGTAAGCCAGATTTCTCATCTGCAATAAGGAGGTAAACAGACTTCAGTTTAAAATATCATATTAGGTCCTTATAAGCTACATTAATATCTGACACAATAATTCCTACCTTGCAGGGTTTTGTGAATATTAGAAATGTACAGGAAAGTGCTCAGGGCAGTAGCTGGCATATGGCCAATGTTATTACTACAAGTATATATCTCCATGCCTAATAAAATAAGTGTGGGAAAAGGAGGGTATGCAGCAAATGTTTTTAGCCAAGGAGGCTGACATGTAAGTAGAACTGTTCAACAAGCCTTCACAAATAGAGGGTAGAAGATTACAAATGGAGATTGGGAAATAGTTAATAATAGGACAGTAAGAGCCAGAAAGCAAATAGCTTAGTCCATAGCAGAGAAGAAAGGCAGAAGCTGGCTCCAGTGCATCTAAATTTCTACATTTCTAACAAATTCCAAAGTAATGCAGATATATGGATCATATTTTGAGTTGCAAGGGAGTAGAAGACAGTGAATGTGTCTGGGGGTTAGGCTAGCATAAAGGAGATGTGAGATAATACAGGTGAATAAGGAGAGACATCATCTATATCCGGGTTTCTCAGCAATATTGACATTTTGGGCCAGACAACTCTTTGTCTGTGTGGGTGGGGGGTATCCTGTACATTGCAAGATGTTTAGCAGCATTACTGGCTTTTACTCACTAGATACCAGTAACATCCTCCCCCAACAATAACAATCAAAAATGTCTCTAGACACCTGTGATTTAGATTCATCTCTAAGAAATGAAGAAAGGAAGTGTACCTCTTCCACTAAGAGATGCTGAAGAGGAAAAAAATAAAAACAAAAAACCATGAGACAAAGAGCCTTCCTTATATGTCAACAAGCTCAGTCAAGTTGAAAAGTTTATCTATTTAGAAAGAGTGCAGGGAGTTTTGAAAGTTTAAAACATCAGGAAAATTCTAGGGAGGTGGCTAAGTGAAAAAGGTGAAGTGATTAAGTAGTACAAATTGTGTTGGTCACCTTATCTAAGGGCAAATACATACTGGATTTCAAAGACAAAATACTTTTTAAAATATTTCATTTATATTTTTATGCTAATGACATGCTGAAATAACATTTTGGATATACTGAGTTAATAAAATGTATTAACATTTTTAAAAAGTACAAACTGACAATTACAAAATAGTCATGGAGATGTAAAGTACAGCTTCGGGAATATAATACTGTAATAATTATACATGGTGTCAGGGGGTATAAGACTTATGGAGAAGGTCACTTTGTAAGTTATATGAATGTCTTAACTATGTTGTATACCTGCAACTAATATAATATTGAATGTCAACTGTAATTGAAAAAATAAAAATTAAAAACCAAAAACATCAGGAGAGTTCTAGAGAGTGGGAGAAAGGTTCTGACCTAAGACAATGAGTCCATCAATTAAGAAGCAGGTATCTTTGGCTCTTGATTGAACTAGGTTCAATCTTTGCTGTACCATCTACTAGCTGCGTGACCCTGGGAAAATTATTTAACAAGTATAAGCCTCCTCATAAGAAAACTCAATGGAGTAGTCGTAAGTACTGAAACAATTTATGTTAAGTTCTGAACATAGTGTCTGGCACACAATATGTGCACAATATTAGCTACTACTACTACCAGCATCATTATTTTCCTTGAAAATATCTCCTTCACTT
Source organism: Pteropus vampyrus (assembly GCF_000151845.1). NCBI lineage: Eukaryota > Metazoa > Chordata > Mammalia > Chiroptera > Pteropodidae > Pteropus > Pteropus vampyrus. The sequence goes on along the minus strand of NW_011888891.1, from coordinate 1,894,214 downwards.
GTCTATTGCTTTAAATTTCTTTGTGAAACAAAACACATGGGAAGATCCTGCCTACTGAGGCATTATTTGTCAATGTGTTTTATAAGTATTGTGCTCACTGTGTAAGCAAAAACTGTTTATAGCTAAGAAGGCATGAGAGTTGTGGAAGCCAACTAAGCACTAATTTTCTGATGTTCCAAAAATCACAATTAATGAGACAAGATAAAAGGGAGTAAAGAGCCAATAAATCAAGGGAAAGCAAAAAGGACATTAAATTTTCACTGAAACTGGCAGGTTTTCATAGGGCTTCAGTTAGCATAAGAACATGTGATAAACCCTAGCACAGCTGTCAAGGATGGCAGGTTTATAAGAACCAATCTGACTTCAAGTTGCTTATGCTACAATAACATTAAATGTTGTTTTTTTTTTTCTTTTTGTTTTTAATCTAAGTCAAGAATTGATTAAAATACACGAAGGTGTCTGTAAGCACTCTCTTTAGACATCTGAATATCAGTCTGCAGTCTGGAGGATTTAGTGTTATCACAAAGTGTCCTCTTTTAGATTTGAGTAAGTACTGAGAATGTTTTTCAAGAGTACATTTTTCCCTCACGACAATTCTTGGGAGGCTTTAAGAAGGTTCTGTCTGTCCCATGTACAAATGACCAACAAGGGAAGGGAAGCATTCTAGGTTTTAAATAGCTTCTCAATGTCAGGGAAAGAAAGCTCTTCTCAACTAGAACTAAAGATCCTCTAAGTCAGGAGTCCACAACCCCTGGGCCACAGACCACTATCAGTCTGTGGCCTGTTAGGAACTAGGCTGCATAGAAGGCGAGAGGTGGGCAAGGGTGAGAAGCTTCATCCGTAATTGCAGCTGCTCCCCAGTGCTAGCATCACCACCTCAGCTCCACCGCAGATCATCAGGCATTAGATTCTCAGAGGAACACCAGTTGGTCCCCAGTGCCAAGAAAGTTGGGGACTGCTGCTCTAAGGAAAATGTAGAATGCTTCAGAGAATTAAAAATAGAGAAATAGAGTCCATTCTAACTTGAAACCTATCAAGATGAGGAAGAAGTTATTAAAATCTTTCCCCTAAGATATGAAAGTTACTTTCTCCAAATAAGATTCCTTCAACCTAGCCTTGCTAACTTCAAGCATTTTACATTAGTAAAAACAAAAAGAGCGAACATTATCAAGCATACCAAACTTATCATCTGTCTGTGTGGAGCGAATCACTGGGAAGAACAACAAATGTCATCACTCTGCAGGTGGCCAAGAATCACGGTACTCCAGCCAGCCAGGCCACTGAAGTTCCAAGCTTTCCAAAAATAGCTATGACTTATATACAAGTGCTCATCAAACACCTCACACACACACACTCTCAAACAGAGTGCTGAAATAGTGGTCACTGCTCAAACTGTGGCACAGGGAAATGAAGATGCTGCTGATGAACAGGCACATGGTCTCAACTGACAGAATACTGACAAATTTAAATATGACTTACTCTCTCTTAAAATAGTCTCTTCTCTAAATCAACATGACTGTCTCAAAAGTAAGATTTTCCCACCTGTTTTTAAGTCACTGTCCTAAAAACAAACAGAATTGATCTCTGAAACCAGAGAAAATCCTGACTCAGATTCCAATAGGCAGTGAACACCAACAATGCTATTTCCCTTAGAAACCAGCACATACTCTCATTTTGGTGCCCAGGACCTGGAGGTATCTTTCACTACAGGAGTTTTAAAAGGAAGTGTGTTCACTTTATACACTACTGGTCTCCTAAGAGCAGGAAAAGAGTAAAAAGTCATAAAAGGTTTCTCATAAAAGGTTTCTCACTTGGAGGTATGTGACAACTTTGTACTGTAAATCTTTTTATGAAATTCTTCACTTCCAAACTCGAATTTGAATATTTGGCACAGGTTTCCCACTCTGTCTTGAAAAAGCGCAGTGCTTAAGGGGTGATGAGTTGGTGTTAAGTTATAATATTCCAAAGTAACGTTAGAAGACATTCTCAAATTGCCCACTTTCCAAGTTTCTTCACACAAACATTAGCCTTTGGATTTTCTACCAAACCAGTGTTCTTTTACTCTCACCATCTTAGCCCAGAAACCCTCGTACTGATTTCAATCTTCTTAGATAATAGGAATAGGAAAACAACCACATACCTTCTGTTCATCACGCTGCCCTCTCCTTAAAAAAATCTAGAGTGATGAATGCTACTATTACTATTACTATTGGGGCTGCTGCTCTGTTTAAAAAAAAAAAAAAAAAAGCAGGGGTGAGAGGTAGAGTAAGATAGGAAGTAGGAACTAGGACCCCAGATCTTTCACAAGGTGTTGATAAATACTGGCTTTAAGTTAGATAACTTCGCTCTGCGTGAGACTCTTTAAAGCAACGCCGCCATAAAACTGACTTAAAAACAAAAAACAAAAACAAAAAAAACCTCCCAAACGACCAAAGCTGCCTCTTTTGGAAGTTTCTCACCTCTGGTCGGGGCCCAGAAGCGCTCTCTTTAGAGATCCCTGATGCAGACAACCGCAAGTCCAGCCCTTTATATTTCGTTTTCCAAAATATCTAATACCCCTCGAACTCGAAGTCGGTCTCTGCGACTCAAGCCTTGCAAAGACTTTGGCCTCCCCGCCGAGCTCCCGTCCTCAACCTCGCCGCCGCACTGCCCGGGCGCCCTCCGCAGCCCCTTCCCGGCCCGGCCCCGCGGCCCCGCTCTGACCCGGCACCCTTCCCCTTTTGGGACCCGGAGCACGCTCCCCCGCGGGGCCCACCGAGCCGTGATGATCGGCTGCTCCCGCCGCGTCGTCCTGCTGGAGCTCCGCAGTCATGGTCGAGGTGCCCCTCCGCGGGTCACCCGCCTCCCCCCGCAGCCGCCGCCGCCACCAGCCCAGCCCCGTAGGAGGAGGTGGAGGAGGAGGCCCCACCCCCACCCTCCGCCATGCCCCGGCTCCGCCTCCGCCCAAGCGCGACGCCGGACGCTCAGTTCACAGGCCCCGCCCCGGGCCTGCGCGCGCACGCAAGGCGCGCAACCGAGGGCCGAGCCGCTCTGCGTGCTTCGGCGCACAGCGGGTTCCGACCCGGCGTCTGCCACGTGATCTCCGCCCCGCCTGCGGCTAACGGTCAGCGTCGCTCAAGAATGCGTTTCCGTTCCCGGCTGTTGGCGCCCAGGAAATGGTTTAGGAGACCGCGAACTCTGCGCTCCCAAGGCGCGTTTTTCCGCCTTCTGCTTTGAAGATCTACTCATTTTTAGGACTCACCACTGGCACAAGGTTCCCCATGGACGCGTTAAAGCTGCTCCCTATTTTGGGATCCTGTCCAGGGACCGCCTAATAGATGGTTTCCCACCTGGTCCTGTAGCCATTTCGAAGTCCAATGACACGAAAAATTATTCTTTAAAAAAAGAGAAGCGGAGGGTAAATGGAGTGGTCTAAACCAAACAGAGCAGAATCTCTATTCACTGATGCCCAGCGTGGTGCTCTAACACTGACCTGGGCCTGTGGAGTGTCCAGTGTAAAACAGTTTTGACTAGATATTTTATCACCAAAAAGGGAAAAAAAAATCGAGAAGAAAGGATTGCAACTCAGTGCACATACCGCTGCTAGCCAAGATGGAGAGGTACTTACAGAGGAGAAGAAGGAAGTTAAAAGAAGGGGTTATGACCATAGAGCTTTATCATAAGCGTAGAGTTCTTTCTGTAGGGTTTTCCCATAAGCACTAGCTCTTCCCGCAGACCCTTCCGTTGGTTATGGTGCTTTAAAGTCTTGGTCAAATTTTTTATCAAGAGCAAGAATTACCATTGGGATCAAGTTCTAAAAAGATTCCTCTGAAACCGAGGTCCATAATGTTTTCTTCTGTTATTGCAGGTCTTATAATGAGTATTTAATCTATTTTGAGTTAATTTTTGCATATGGCGTCAGTAGTCTAGTTTCATTTTTTAGCATGCGGCTTTTGAATTTTCCCAGCACCATTTATTGTAGAGCACCATTTATTTATTTTATCTACTGTATACTTTTTGGCTCCTTTGTTGAAAATTAGTTGCCCATATATGTGTTAGTTCATTTCTGGGCTCTCAATTCTGTGCCATTGGTCTATGTGTCTGTTTCTCAGCCTATATCATACTGTTTTGATTATTGTAGCTTTGTAGTATAGCTTGAAGTCAGGGATTGTGATGCCTCTCCCCCCCCCCCCCCCGCCCCCCCACCACCAGCACCTCTTTGGGTTGCTGTGGATATTCTGTGGTTTCGTGTAAATTTTAGGATTATTCGTTCTAGTTGTGTGAAAACTTCCATTGGGATTTTGATGGGGATTGCACTAAATCTGCATATTGCTTCAGGTAATATGGCCATTTTAACAATATTAATTCTTCCAATCCATGAACATGGAATCTCGTGAGAGTATTATATTAAGTGAAATAACTAAGATGAAAAAGGACCAAGCACGGTATGATTTCACTTATATGTGAGATATAAAACAAAAAGTAACAAATGAAAAAATGAAACAAAATTTTAAAAACCTAGATACAACAGAATGGTGGTTACCATAGGGGGAGGGGTGTGGGGGAAGGACAAAGAGGGTAAAGGGGGTCAAATGCATGGTGATGGAAGGAGACTAGGCTTCAGGTGATGGGCACATGATAGAATATACAGATGTCATATTATGAGGTTGTACACCTAAAATTTATATAATGTTAACTAGCATTACCTCCAATAAATTTAATTTAAAAAAATAATAAAATAGAAAAGAATTGCCAAGTTGTCCCATTTTAGATTTTTTGGAGCTCAAAGCAGAATTTTGTAGTATTTTAAGTTTGTGCCAGATGCTTATGAGAGCATATTAAGAGCTAAGGTGCCACTGTATTTTCAACAATTTAGTGGAAACTATAACTACTGACCATGTTTCACATTTACATGTATCATGACGGCAATCCACTTGGCACACTTTCGGCTGTCCCAAATCTACATGTAGGCTGGCTGTGGTAGAGCCCTTTTTAGGGATTACCGCTATTACTATTGACCTGGTCTAGGCCTCGGACAGCATCTTTGGTGTGAATTTTATATGGATGGTGGCCTTTCCTGTGTTCCTGGCGATGTTGCCATGTGATTGTGATGTTTCACCTGCAGGCTTTCTGGTCTGCATGTGACCACAGCTTGTGGCATTAAAAAAAAAACAGGTGCAGCTCCTATGGGAGACCTGATTACTCTCAGGAGCCAGGACCATGACTGGGGATTCTTCTTTCACTTGGAGATACCTTTCCCTGGCAGGTAAACTGTCAGAGTGATCAGAATCTTCCACATTCAATAGGCTAATCACGTTTATGTCTAATGGTTTTAGGACTTTTTGTTTGTGGCTTTCCCTTTTTTTTTTTTTATGAGTAATCAAAACCTGTGTGTTTATTGCCTCAACCTGGGGGTCATTGCAAAACAAATCGATTTCTTAGCTTATTTTATTTGCATGCTTCTACTTTACTGGGAAGCTTTATTTCTGTGTGTCTTTACCATGTCTCTGGAGCGACTCTTGTTTTGTCTTTGAACATTCATTTCAGGAAATTGCTTATTTAATGTTGAGTGGAAACTTATTACCCTTATTTATGAAAATTTTGTTAAAAGACCACCAGGGACATCCTATACTCATGTCTCTGAAAGAGATATGTACAGGTCATTTGGTAAATATAAGCCCCTGAGTTTCGATTAAAAATCTTTCTGCTAAATGGCTCTAAACAGGGCTCCAGCTTAAAAATTCTATCCAATCAATTTGAGGGCTCTAGATCTGAAAAATTCTCTCAGCCCCCTTGGATTTAACTACCACCAGGCTGTGGACATGGTAATCAGTTATAGCTACCCTGTCCAACCAAAGCATTTAATGAACACTATACATCAGTACTTGGCCATCAGTTGGCAAGCTTCATGGTGATCAAATATCAAAAGTGGGTATCAAGGAACATGTGCTGTCACCACAGAAAATCCCTTCTCATTCCTCCTTAAAAACCCATACATAAAGGCTCCAGAATAATTACATTATTAGTTGATAATCATTTCAAGAGTATTCAGGAAAAAAATAAGAAGCAGCAGCAATAGCAAATAGATAATGTTTAAAAAAAGGAGAATAGTTTCCAGAGTATTTTCCCAAAGGAGAAATTGAAATATTTTTTCCCTTTCCTAGAAAACTTTTTGTCCCAATGCTAGGTTATTTCCTAAGTCAATGAATTTATATTTCTGCTTCTGATTTGCCTCAAACCCAAAATATAGCTTATATTATAATGAAATAACCCCATTTCAATATTATTAAGTACTTTAGTGGAGCTTGTGTGGGATATGTGAGAAGGAAGGGAAGGTGTTAGAAAAAGAAAAGGGGAAAGAAAAAAATGTATACTTATAATTCTTCTGGGCTTCACTCTATAAATAGTTTTTGCCACTGGCTTCAGAGCAACTGGATTTGAAAGCTGATGGCTGAGGCCGATTGACAGATGTGACTGTTGTTTGAGCTATAAGATCCTTTCCAGGAATGATCTAGTCAGAAATATCCTTAAGGGCCAGTTTATCAGCAATTAGGAAATGGACTTTCTTGCTATGGAGGACAGAGTATGGACATTTCTGTTATAATCCCTAGATTAAAGAATTAGATGCTATATAAGGTTAAATTGCAGGTGTTAAGAAGATGTTTCAGAAACAGCTTTGTTTTTGCTAGTTGAAAAATACATGGTTTCCGGCCTTCCTAAAATTTGTCTTGTAGGCATATGTGGTTTCTGGAAAACTGAAATAACTTACAGTAAAGTTGATGAGTTAATTTTCATTTTAGAAGTGTTTGGTCTTGGTATTCAAAATAATGTCACATCCCCCTTTTTTTTGTTTCTCTAGAAAATATAGAAATACTAAAAAAATTTCTTAAAACCATGAGTTCTGAAGAATTCATGAAAATCTTAAACACTTGGGAACCAATTTCCTTTTTATAAGGTGAAAATAACTCTAGCCTCCAGATAAAAAGATAATAATAAAATAGAGTACTAGAAGTAAGCTAATTTCTGCAAACTCGATTTTTCACAGACCAGCATCATAGACCAGTGGGGATAGGCTGGACTTAAATGGTGCTTGGATAGGTAGTTATCCCTATAAAAAATAATTTTGGATGCTTGCCTTAGAAATTAATTTTAGATATATTAAAGACTTAAATGTAAAAAAAAAAAAAGCAAAATTAAAACTCATAAAACACCTGGAGAATCCTATGCTTTGAGGAAAGAGAATATCTTACTTAAATCTGATACTAAAAGCGTAATCCATAAAAGACTGATAAATTATGTTAAAATTAAGGATTTTTCTTCATCAAAAGATATCATTCTTAGTATTTAACCATACTAGAAAGGCTAAGATACATCTTTTGCCTTTTCCAACCATTTCAACTCAGGTGGTGTTGACAAAAGGATATGCCAGTGATTTTCCAGCAGAGAGAGTTTTGTCCCACAGGAGACATTTTTGGTTTTCACAATTTGGGAATGGGTACTACAGATATCTACTAATAGAGGTCAGGGATGCTGCTGAATATCCTATAATTCCCAGGAGAGCTCCCACAACAAAGAATTATTTGGCCTGAGATGTCAATAGTGCTCAAGTTGAGAAACCTCATGATAAACACATATCAATGCAATAGAATAGAGAGTCCAGAAATAAGTTCGAGTCAGCTGATTTTCAGAAAAGGTGCTGATACAATTCAGTGGAAGAAAGAAAAGTCTTTTTGATAAATGGTGATAAACAAGATATTTGTATGAAAAAAAATGAACCTTGACTACATTATATACAACAACTAATTCAAGAAGGGCCATATATCTAAATGTAAAACTAAAATTTTAATGCTTCTAGGGATAAGACAACATAGATTACTTTCTCTACCTAGATATAGACAAAGATTAGTTTGACAGGTCGCAAAATACACTAAATATAACAAGAAATTGAGAAATTGGCTTATTCAAAATAAAAAATATGCTCCTCAAAAGACTGTTAATAAAATGGAAAGATAAGCCATGGACTGGGAGAAAATATAATACATGTATCTTGCAAAGTCGTAACTAGATATATAAAGAACTACAAATCATTAAGAAAAAGATATATAAAGTATGAATGGCCAATACATCATTAGTCATTAGGGAAATGCAGTTTAAAAATACAATGTGATATAACTATGCACTCACTATAATGACTAAAATTTAAAAGACTTTATAAAAGTGTTGGAAAGGATATGGAACAATCCAAACTCATATACATTGCTAGTAGGAGTATAAAATTGTAAAACCACTTTGGGAAAATCTGGTAGTTTCTTAAATATTAAACATACGTCTATCCTAATACCCAGCAATCCATTCTTAGGTTTTATACCTAGGATAAATGAAAGTGTGCATCCACAAAAAGACTTACTCCAGGATGTCCATATTATATTTAATAGTCTCAAATTGGAAATGACCCAAATATCCATCAATAGGAAATTAGATAAATAAATTGAGTAACATCCAAATGATAAAATATCATTCAGAAATAAAAATCAAAGAATTATTGATATACATAACATGTGAATTTCAAAAAAAAACCCTTAAGTTAAGAGGAAGAAACCTGACTCTCTCTCTCTCTATATATGTGTGTGTGTGTGTGTGTGTGTGTGGTGTGTGTGCATATATATATATATATGTATATATATATATATATGATTCTAATTATAGGAAATTCTAAAACAGGCAAAGAACATGAAGGAACTTTTTGGAAATTTATCATATCTTGATTGGGATGTTGGTTACATGAATTTATACATTTTCCAAAACTCACCAGACTGCATATTAAAGATCTGTACATTTTACTATATGTAAATTATCTCCATTGAAAAGTAACACAACAAAGCACAGAAAAGAAGGAAATAATTTTAAAAAGTAAAATAATTTAAAAGTTACCTGACTAAACTTAGGGTGAAAACTAGAGTAAAAGCCTTAGAAAAACCATTTCCAAAAATCACATGACCATATTAATAAATGCAGAAAAGTCATTTGACAAAATTCAACATTCTTTCACGATAAAAACTGTCACTAAACTAGGAGTACAGGGGAACTTCCTAAACTTGATAAAGAATATCTACAAAAACTCTACAGTTAACATTAATTGTGGAAAACCATAATCTTTTCCACTAAGATCAGATAGAAAGCAAAGAGGTTCCCTATCACCATTCTTCTTCAACGTCATAGTGGAAGTTCTAGCTAATGCACTAAGACAAGAAAAGGAAATAAAAGTTACATAGATTGAGAAGGAAAAAATGAAACTGTCTTTATTCACAGATGATATGATCATCTATATAGAAAAGCCAAAATAATTGACCAGAAAAACCCTCCTGGAACTAATAAGTGATTAGACCAATGTTGTAGGACACAAGGTTAATATGCAAAAGTCAATCACTTTCCTCTATATGAGGAATGAACAAGAGAAATTCAAAATTATAAACAAAATTATTTACCTCACCCCTGTGGGTCCCAGGTCTGGCTATGATCCAGGCTCGCGGCTAGGGATAAGACTCTGGACTTAAAATGTTACATTAATGTAGTAAAGTTCCTGTGCCTAACTTATGTAAGTATGACTCAGCTTATTGTTTATTACGCATGTGTGGCAGAATGCCACTATTGTTCTCTGACATATGTAAAGCCCATGTGGTCCCCTAGCGCAGAAGTGCACGCTCCCTGCAATAAAGTTGATGCCTGCCGTTTCATTCTCATTTCGGCTCCTCGTGCATTCTTTCAACTGAGTGTCTCACCACTGAAGCCTTCCCTTCTCGATCAGCTCAGTGCTGACACCCCCCAAAATGAAATACTTAGGTGTAAATCTAACAAACAAAATATGTACAAGATCTCTATGAGGAAAACTATGAAATTCTAAACAATGAAAGAACTGAAGAAATGGAGAGATATTCCATGTTTGTGGATAGGAAGACTCAATCTTGTTAAGATGTCATTTCTTACCAACTTGATCGATAGACTCAATGTAATTCCAACCACAATCCTAGCAACTTATTTTGTTGATATTGACAAATTGATTCTAAAGTTTATATGGCAAAAACCCAGAATAGCCAACACAATATTGAAGAAGAACAAAGTGGGAGGACTGACACTACCCAACTTTAGATTTACTATAAAGCTACAGGAGAAAAGGAGTGTGGCAGTGGTAAAAAAAAAAAAAAAAAGACAAATAGAACAATGCAGCAGAATAGAGGGCACAGAAATAGACCCACAAATATAGTCAACTGATCTTTGACAAAGGAGCAAAGGAATTACAATGAGTAAAGATAGTCTTTTCAATAAATGGTGCTGGAATAACTAGATATCCACATACAGAAGAAAATTAATCCAAACACATCCCTAACATTCTTTACAAAAATTAACTCAAAATGAATCACAGATCTAAATGTAAAACACAAAACTATAAAACTCCTGTATGATAACATAGGAAAAAACCTAGATGACCTTGGGATTTTAAAGATATAACTCCAAAGTCACACAATTCATGAAAGAAATAGTTGATAAGCTAGACTTCATTAAAATTAAAACTTCTTCTCTTTGAAAGACAATGTAAAGAGAATGCAAAGACAACCCATAGACTTAGAGAAAATATTTACAAAAAACATATCTGATAAAGGACTGTTATCCAAAATATACAAAGATCTCTTAAAACTCAACAATATAAAAAGCAAACAAACAAAAAAGAGCCAAAGACCTTAACAGAAACCTCACCAAAGGCAAATAAGCATATGAAAAGATGCTCCACATTATTTGTCATCAGGGAGATACAAATTAAAACAACAATGACGTACCAGTACGCATCTATTAGAATGGTCAAAATCTGGAATACTGGCAGCACTAAATACTGGTGAGGATGTGAAGCAACAGGAACTCTCATTCATTGCTTGTGGAAATACAAAGTAGTGCAGCATTTTAAAATGCAGTTTGACAGTTTCTTACAAAACTAAACATATTCTTACCATACGATTCCCAAATCATGCTCCTTGGTATTTACCCAAAGAAACTGAAAACTTATATCCATACCAAAACCTGTACACTAATATTTATAGCAGCTTTATTCATAATTACCAAAACATGGAAATAACCAAGATGTCCTTCAATAAGCGAGTGGATAAATGAACTGTGGGACATCCAAACAATGGAATATTATTCAGTACTAAAAAGAAATGAGCTATCAAGCCATGGGAAGACATCAAAGAAACTTTAATGAATATTAAGAAGTAAAAAAAAAAAGCCAATCTGAAATGTCTGAAATGACATTCTGGAAAAGGCAAAACTATGGAGACAGTAAATAGATCAGTAAATAGAAAAGTGTTGTGAAGGGGAGGATGAATAAACAGAGCACAGATTTTTAGGGCAGTGAAAGTACTCTGTATGATATCAACATGTCATTATACATTTGTCCAAACCCACATATTGTACATCAATAGCGAACTGTAACGTAAACTATAGACTGGGTAATTATGACAAGTTAATGTAGGTTTATCAATTGTAACAAATATATCACTGTGGTGGGGAATGTCAGTACATTTATAGGGGCAGGGCATATGTGAGAAATCTTTGTACCTTTCCCAAATTTTTCTGTGAATTCAAAATTGACCTAAAAATAGTCTTAATTTTTAAAACATGAAAATGAAGCAAAAAATTTTAAAAACTCTATCTATTCCAGTTTTAAAAATAAGACTGTGTGCTAGGAACTTATCTATTTTTCTGAAGTTTGTAGTCTTAGATTTCCTCCAAAGGGTTGTCATCTAATCTGGAGTTAATTCAATCTCTACGATTCTTTGAGAGTTACAAACTAAGAATATAAAGGAGTTGGCACATTTAGCAATGATGATATACTCAAGAGTCTTTAGTTGAGAGGATTATAATAGGCCTGTTTCATTGCAATAAATGAAAGTGTATGAAATAAGTAAATGAATGAACATACATTGTTATGGACTGAATTGTATCTCCCCCACCCCCACCCCCCCGCTCACTAAAAACTTTATATGTTGAAGTCCTAACACCTAGTACCTCAGAATTGGCTATATTTGCAGAGAGGACATTTAAAGGGGTGTAATTAAATTTAAATTGAGTTATTAGGGTGGTCCCTAGTCCAATATGACTGGGGTCCCTTACAAGAAGAGATCAGGACACAGAAACACACAGATCAAGGGGTGACCACATGAAGACTAAGGAGCGAGGCCTCAGAAGAAACCAACCCTCTGGACACCATCTTGGACTTCCAGGCTCCTGAACTGTAAGAAAATAAATTTCTGTTGTTTAAGCTACCCAATCTGTGGTACTTTGCTATGGCAGCCCTAGCAAACTAATACGTATTCTATTTGACAAGCCTAATAGTTAAATTCAAAAATTATTTATTGAACATCCACTATCTGACTTTACTGTGCTAGATGCTAGCTGGATGATTAAGGCATGGCCTCTTGCCCTTAAGTGACCTCTAGTGAGGCAGACGAACATGGTGGCAAGGAATGATTCTACATAGGCTCGGAAATGTATATGCACTATCACTAACATTCTTCTACATACTTTATCTAAGAGATACTTTTTTGGCACAAACTTTGTACCTGGCTACATTACCATTGTTTTAACAAAGCCTTTTTTAGTTGCAAATAATAGAAATCAGCACAAAGCTGCTCTAAGTAAAAAGTGGAAGAGAGGGTAATTTTTTTTTTTTTTAGAGATCTCAGAGTAATCTCGTCGTAGTGCAGCTGATCTGCATAGGCACTGAAACAAGTTCTTGAAGCATCATCAGGAATCAAAATTACTTCTTTTTTTTAACTGCTACTGTATGTGCTTCCTCATCCTTGATCTCTCTGTAGTTTTTCTCCTTATTTTCTGTAGTCAAGCATTCTTTGCTTCTCTGTGGAAATAGTGAAAATTGACATCTTTCCGGCCCTGCATCCACAATACTTTTCCAGCCCCAGCATTACTAACCAACTGGCTAGTGGCTTATTGTCCTGGTGCCAAGTTGTAGGAGATGTTCTAGTGGTCCACTTGAACCAGATGTCCACCCCTTGTCCTACTGGCTTTGGTCAAAAAGGATGAGATAATAGTATACACATGGGCACTGGAGCTGGAGAAAAAGGCAATTGTCTGAGAAAGGAAATGTATGCCAAACAGACAACACAACAATTTCTTTTTATAAGCATCAAAGCAGAATTTAATAATAATTGAATGAAGGGACATTCAGTCCACCCATCTACAAGTGAGTCTATTTGCATTGCTTTAAACTTATGGTTTTCAGACCCAGCTACACATCAGAGTCACCTATGGAGTTTCAGAAATATGCTAGTGCCTGGTCCCCACCTTGTGCTGTAACATAAGAATCTGTGGAAGTAAATCCCAGGTAATTTTTAAAAGGTTTTTAAACAATCCAGATAATCCTAATCTGCCACCAGGATTGCAAACTACTTGTTTAGACTTCACATTAGCATACTTAAGACTTCAGATTTTATTACCACATATTTACTTTTTAAAAATTTTTTAATTTTTGAGTTACAGTTGACGTACAATATTATATTAGTTTTAGGTGTACAACATAGTGATTAGACATTTATACAATTTACGAAGTGATCACCCCAATAAATCTAGTACCCATCTGACACCATACATAGTTATTACAATATTACTGACTATATTCCTTATGCTACATTTCATATCACTGTGATCATTTTGTAACTGTTATCAATTTGTACTTTTTAATCCCTCAACTTTTTCATCCATCTTTCAACCCCCCTACCCCCTGCAATCTGGCAACCATCAAAATGTTCTCTGTATCTGAGTTTGTTTCTATTCTGTTTGTTTATTTTGTTCTTTAGATTTCCCATGTGAGATCATATGGCATTTGTCTTTCTCTGACTTATTCCACTCAGCATAATACCCTCTAGGTCCATCCATATTGTTGCACATGGCAAGATTTCATTTTTTTTAAGGCTGAGTAATATTCCATTGTGTGTAAGTACCACCTCTTCTTTATCCATTCTTCCATTGGTAGATACACAGATTGCCTCCAATTCTTGACTATTGTAAATAATACTGTAGTGAACATATGGATGCACATGTCCCTTTGAAATAGCATTTTGGTTTCTTCAAATAAATACCCAGAGATGGGATTACTGTGTCCTTCTTTGTCTCTTGTTATAGCCTTTGTTTTAAAGTCTATTTTGTCTGGTATAAGTATTGCTACCCAAGCTTTTTTTTTTTTTTTTTTTTTTTTTCTTGAACCTTTTTTTCCATCTCTTTACTTTCAGTCTGTGTGTGTCTTTTGATTTGAAGTGAGTCTCTTGTAGGCAGTTTATGTAAGGGTCTTGTTTCTTATCCATTCAGTCACCCTATATCTTTTGACTAGAGCGTTTAATGCATTTACATAAAAAGTAATTGTTGATAAATTTGTAGTTATTGCTATTTTATTATTCATATTTTTTATCTTTCCTCCTCCTCCTCTTCTCCCTCCTAACCCTGGTAACATTTCTTTATAATACCAGTTTGGTGGTGATGAACTCCTTCAGTTTTTTCTTGTCTGGGAAGCTCTTTATCTGTCCTTTGATTCTAAATGATAGATTTGTTGGGTAGAGTAATCTTGGTTGTGGGTCCTTGCTTTTCATTACTTTGAATATTTCCTGCCAATCCCTTCTTGACTACAAAGTTTCTGTTGAGAAATCAGGGGACAGTCTTATGGGAGCTCCCTTGTAGTTAACTGCTTTTCTCTTGCTGCTTTTAAGATTCTCTGTCTTTAACCTTTGGCATTTTAATTATGATGTGTTTTGCTGTGAGTCTCTTTGGGCTCATCTTGTTTGAGACTCTCCGTGCTTTCTGGGCTTGTATGTCTGTTTCCTTTGCTAGGTTAGAGAAGTGTTCTGTTATTATTTCTCAAGTAGGTTTTCAATTCCTTGCTCTCTCTCTTCTTCTTCTGGTACCTTAATGATGCGAATGTTGGTATACTTGATGTTATCCCAGAGGCTCCTTAAACTATACTCATTTTTTTTTTCCTGTTCTGATTGGTATTTTCTGCTACCTTATCTAAATTGCTTATTCAAACATCTGCTTCATCTAATTTACTGTTGATTCCTTCTAACATATATATTTTTTAATTTCAGTTATTGTTCTTCACTTCTGACTGGTACTTTTTCATGTTTTCTGTCTTCGTTTTTGTTTTTCCTCTTTATTGAAGTTCTTGCTGAGATCATCGAGCATCCTA
>NW_011888891.1:1851667-1878941 GCF_000151845.1 Pteropus vampyrus | reverse complement strand
GAAGTTCTTGCTGAGATCATCGAGCATCCTAATAACCAGTGTTTTGAACTCTGCTTCTGGTAGGTTGCTTGTCTCCATTGTATTGCATTCTTTTTTCTGAAGCTTTGTTCTGTTATTTCATTTGACGCATGTTTCTTTGTCCTTTTTTGGCTGCCTCTCTTTGTTTCTATGTATTAGGTAGAGCTGCTCTATCTCCCAATCTCAGTAGAGTGGCCTTATGTAGTAAGTGTCCTGTGGAGCCCAGTGGCACAGTCTCCTTGGTTACCTGAGCCAAGTGCTTCAGGGGTACCCTTTGTGTGGGTGTGTGTGCCTGTCTATTGTAGTTGAGCCTTAGTTGCTGTTTGCACATCAGTGGAAGGGATTGACCATCGGGCTTATTAGTTGTGAGGACTGGTCATGACTACAGTGCAAAAGCTGTTGTGCAGGGACTGACCCTATAGAGTAAGATTTGCTTTAGAAGGGTTCTGGTATTGCCCAGTCTGCCATTTGGGTGTATCATTTGTGGAGGTAGCTCAGTGGTGTTCCAGTGTGGTTTGAAGCTGGCCATCGGGTATGCTGCCCTTGGGGCTTTCTGGGAGGGGTCTTGCTACAGCCACGTTCAGCTGCTGCCTGTGTCCTGCCTAGGACCACTAGCTACAAAGTGGTCTGTAGATGGTTGCAAATTGTGCTGGGCTTGGAGGCATCTGGGAGAGGCTAAACTGCGAACCAAGGCCAGCTGCCACTAGTACCGGGCTTGGGCCTGCGTAGCAATGCAGCATGCCAGGGCTAGATGCTGCTTATGTGGAGAGATTTTAGGAAAGTCCACACAGCATGAACCAAGACAGGCCATTTGCATGTAAAAGCCACTGAAAGTGGCTCATGTGGGCCTGCAAGTTTGGTGGGGCAGGGTCTCAGGGAATCACCAGAGCAGGGCCAACAATGTCGGCCAAGTGAATGGAGACTCAAATATGGCAGCCACCTGCATCTGCATGCCAGGAGTGGGGAAGGCCCAACAAAGGGACAATGCCCTCTGCAGCACTTTTGTCTGCGAGAAAGCTACCCCTCCAGCGCTTGCCCTGAAGCCAGACAATTCAGATCTTCCTGTATGTCCCTGGCACCTTTTGAGCCGCTGCCTCAGCACTGGTGGAGCTCAGAGGGATCGAATTTGTCAGCGAGGAATTCCATTTGTGGGCACTTTTAGAGGAATACCTGGGACTCCAACTGCCCTCTGTCTCACTCAGTTACAATCTCTTCTAGTTTTCACAGCCAGAAGTTGTAGGGACTTCTCAGTCTGGAAGGGACTGAGAAGTCCCTACAACTTCTCAGTCCCTTCCAGACTGAGCTGGGGAGCCTGGTGTGGGGCTGAGACCCTTGCTCCTCCAGGGAAAACTCTGCAACTGAGATATCCCTCCCAAGTTTTAACCACCACACATGGATATGGCAACCAGCCTGTTCTGCATCTCTCAGTCTGGAAGGGACTGAGAAGTCCCTACAACTTCTCAGTCCCTTTCACCCTGAGCTGAGGAGCCTGGTGTGGGGCTGAGACCCTTGCTCCTCCAGGGAAAACTCTGCAACTGAGATATCTCTCCCAAGTTTTAACCACCACACATGGATATGGCAACCAGCCTGTTCTGCATCTCTGTCCTTCCTGCCAGTCTCAATGTGGCATCTTCTGTATATCCTTAGTTATAGGACTTCTATTCAACTAGGCTTCAGGTGATTCTCAGTGATGGTTGTTCTGTAGTTTAAATTAGTTGTAATTTTGATGTGGCTGTGAGAGAATGCAAGTTCAGTGTATAGTTACTCCACCATCTTGATGGGAAATTCATATCTTATTCTTAAAAGATGTGATCAAGTTAGGAATCATGAGCCTCTGCAAATATTTGTGGCAAAACCATTATTGTGTATTTTGAAGAGAGAAGAGCTTCCTTTGGCAAGAATAGTATCAGAAAATAGTGCGCTCTCTCTCTCTCTCTGTACACACACACGCGCACACACACACACACACACACACGTATATGATTAGGCTCTGAAAAGTTGATTGTCAGGTTCTTTAGAAAGCAACTGTCTTCTGGAGAAATAAGAAACTTAGTGCCTCCCATGAATCTTCACTCTCTCTGCAGTGGAGACCTTCAGTGGTCTTCCCAGATCTCCTTTCACTATTTCTCTGCTTAGTGTGCTATATTGCTTCCAAAGACCCAAACCCAGAACATTTTTAGAGACTACTCTTGGGCTACTAAAGTTTTGCCTGCCCCAGAAAAGAGAAGGAAATACCTGGGAGTTCACTACCTGCCACCACTGCCCTCTGGCTCATAGCAAGTATTTGATAGGTGTGAATGAGAGTATGACAGCCAGGCTCCATTACTAATGAACAAACTCTTAGTGTAGTTTTCACTGTCAAGTTTCTTTGCAGAGTCAGACTAAAGCCACCTAATTTCTTTAGCTATTCCTTTTGTGAGTACTTATATAATAAACATTCATACACAGATCCTTATCTCAGGTATGCTTCAAAAACTCCAGCTTAAGACAGTCAACTTTATGAAATTTTGTCCATTCTGTCTAATATTAAATTTCTACATGGCTTTTAATAGTACTGTTTATTTTCAGAGGTGGATAACCAGGCTTTATTTATTACCTGTCTAAGGAAGAGAGTAGAGAAGTTACCCCTTAGGAAGTCACCGAGTCACTGGGAAACTTGGGAGCTCCTAGGGACAAAGAGTTTGGAGGAAACAGAGTAAAGAAGTAAGCAGAAAAGACTTTGTTGATAGTTGTAAGCAGAATAGAAATGAATTAGATTGGTTGGTGTGAGCTGGTGTTGGGGAATCTGAGGAGGGATATTTAGAACAAATAAAAAAGTATGGTGACATGAATAGAGGCACAACATGACTTTCAAGTCATGTAAATGTTCACAGTCTAATAAAATGTAAAATCGGTTGTTTTCTGGGGCTGCAGGCATGACAGCCGCCACAAGGCGGCGCTCTGACTACATTCACTTTGGTTTCCACTGAGCTTTCCATTTTCCCACTCTTCTGCTTACAGTCTTTAAGGGCTCTAACTAGAGGTCTGTCACACTCCAGCCATAGTCAGCCAACCTATTATTAGTGCCAAGCCTTTCTCCTGGAGCAATGACAGTGTAAATTTCAGCAATGGTGGAAAGGAGACAAATACAGCTGTTGTGTATTTTGGAATAATTGCTACAGGCCATTTGGAGACAGCTTTATAATCACAGCACTTGTACAGACTTATACAATATTTCACTTTCTATTTTATTTTCCCTCAACACTTTTTGTAACATGAACTTTTTAATACACCCAACTCATGTGAATCTGGAATTATCTGCCCCTGCCTCCCCCCACAGTTTACAAAGCGAGGCTTGCCAGCCTCCTGGAACATAACCCCGCTCTCTCATCTCACCATCTTGCATGTTATTCTTTCGGCTATTAGCCCCATTCTCCCTTTCCTTACTTAGCTGACTGTCTTCACCCAGCACAAATGCCATTTGTGAAAGCCTCTCCTCATCCCGCACCAAGTCTGGGCTCCTTTTCTTTCACTCCCGTCTTCCTCAATTCACTCAACTGCTGGCATTTATCTCATTGTATTATAAGTGTTTTCTATCTATAACCTCCATCCCAAGTTCCTTGAGCTTTCTTATCTTTATATATCCTTTATAAATGTCTACCACAATTCCCCACAGTGACAAGATGAATGAATGAAGGAATGAATGAATGAATGAATGAAACAAGCTCTAAAAGATCAAAGCCCTTGCCCTTGCATCCACAGCAGAGATGGAAGTATCCAGAAATTTAGACCAGAACCAGAATATCTTATTGGCTGCTGTGACTAACAGTATTTGGGCCTCTCCATAGCAAATTCCTAAATGGGACTAATGGAAAAGTCCTGGGCCTTGCAAAAAGCCGCAGATCAGGGGACATTCCCCAGTGTAGGCACAGGAAGACTTTGAGGCCCATAATCTGCGCAGAAGGCCTGGACAGCATGGTTTACTGAGTAAGATGATCTACTTTATGCTGTAGCCCAACTTTCCTGGAACTGATGTAGTCAGGGGCATAGACAGATGCAGCAAGTCCATGGTTCTGTGTTCCTCTGACTTTTAGGGGGATATCTCACTCCTAGCAACTGCAAGACCCTTGAATCAAAGGTACCCTCTGAGAGAATCAAAGAGAGGCATGAATTACCTGTATCTGTGTCTTTCGTTTATCTTTTGCATGCTTGCTAGGTAGTTCTGGAGCAAACCAAATAAAAACAATCTTGCTCTGAACCCAAGCTGTCATTCTCACTCAGCCTTTGTGAGATGGGTGGTGAAAGGGAAGCACACACACATGGTTGTGAAAAGCCAGGCCCTTTTTGCTATCATCTTTCTTCCATAAATCAAAATTTTTTTCTGACCATTTGTTAATAATTCTCTCCCTCTCCTCCTTCTATTCTTCTCAAACATTATTTTGAAATCTATTTCATCTGATATTAGTACTGCTACTCCCGCTTTTCTCTGAATGCCATTTGCTTGAAATATCATTTTCAAACCTTTCACTTTGAGTCTATATTTGTCTTTGGAGCTGAGATGTGTCTCCTGGAGGCAGCATATGGTTGGGCTTTGTTTTTTGATCCATTCTGCAATCTGTGCCTTTTTATTGGTGAGTTCAATCATTTACATTTAGGGTGATTATTGAGATATGAGGACTTCTTATGGTCATTTTATCTTTTTCTTTCTGGTAGCTCAGTGTTTCCATTGCTTCTTTGTCCTTGTGTTTCTGTTTTCTTTATTTTGGTTGGCTTTTGTGGGTTTTCCCTCTGGTCCTTCTTGTTTTATGTTATATACTTCAGTTCTGAATCTTTGGCATGTGGTTACCACTATGAATATGTACAGGATGGTTATATATATACAGTCATCCATTTTCTTCTGTGTGTGCCTTATCTCCACTCCCCTTTGTGAATTTGGATCTTTGAATCCCTGCCTTTTCAATCATTGTTGTCTTAATTTGTCCCTATGTATGCTGAATGCTCATTACTATCTTGTGATAGCAATTTTCTTCTTATTATTTAAGCTTATAATGCCCTGTTCCTAGTAAGGGTTGCACTCCTCTGCTTCTATTTGCCTGATAGTCGCTTTACTCCTAATTATGGTGGTTTTTTTTTGTTTGTTTGTTTTTTGTCATTTTGTTTTAGATGAACTAACCCCTTTCAGAATTTCCTATAGTGCAGGCCTCGTAATGAATTCCCTCAATTTTTGTATGTCTGGAAGTCTTAATTTCTCCTTCATATCTAAAGAAGAGTTTAGTTGAATGTATTATTCTATGCTGGTAGTTCCTTTCACTTAAAAGTTTAAATATTTGTTTCCATTCCTTTCTGGCTTGTAAGGTTTGCGTTGAGAAATCTGAGGAAAATCTAACGGGTTTATCTTTATAAGTTTCCTTTTTTTTCTCCCTGGCTGCCCTGAGAATTCTGTCTTTGTCGTTGATTTTTGATAATTTTAATACAATGTGTCTTGGTGAAGGCCTCTTTGGGTTGAGATAATTGGATGTTCTGTTGACCTCTTGAATTCCGAGCTCCAGCTCATTCCTTAGATTTGGGAAAGTCTTGTCAACTATTTGTCTGAAGATGCTTTCTAATCCCTATTCCGTTTCCTCACCTTTGATAATGCTCATTATTCTTATGTTTCCTCTCCTGGTGGTATCAGCTAGTTCTTGTATTTCTCTTTCATTATTTTTTATTCTTTGGTTTCTCTCTTATTCCTTCTGATTTATTTCTAGATTTCTGTTTTCGACATCACTGATCCTTTCCTTCATTTGGTTGACTCTATTTCTCAAGCTTGCTATTTCATTTTTCAACTCTTGCAGTGTGTTTTTTATCTCCAGAAGATCTAGTCTGTTCTTTTTGAGGGTTTCAATCTCCTTGCTCTGCTCATTTGGTTGTTTTTTCAATTCCAGAAATTGATATGACTCATTTCAGAACTCACTGAGTTTTTTCAGAAGTACCACCTTGAATTCTCTGTCATTTAAGTTGCATATTTCTATGTCTGTAAGCTTATTTTCTGGAGATTTTTCTCTTTCTTTCTGAGATGCCTTGTCACTTTGGTTGTACATGATGTTTAATGGACGATTTCTCCACCTGGGCATTAATGGAAATGTATTCTGCTTTTTTTCCGGAAAGAAGATTTATTATATAAAGCTCTCTCTTTAGCCTGTTGCAAAGAAGTTGCTTTTCTCTTGGTTTCCAGTAGGTGGCATCTAAGCCTCTAGGATCCTTGCTTTATATAAAGCTTTAAAAATGCCTTTTTATTTTCTGATAGATATTTAATCACGCTCGCTACCCTCAGTTTCAGTCCCTGTCAGTGTTAGCAACAGTTTTGGTAACGTTTGCTCACATTCCCCTGGGGTTCCGCGGTAATAGATCTCGGAGGATATGGGGGGAGAGGCCCTCTCGGTTGGGGGTTGGGGAATGTGGCTCACCCTTGGTTTTGCAACAGTGGTTGGTAAAAATCAACTGTTGTGTCTCTGCCAGCCGCTTCTCTGCCTTCTGCCCTGATGACTGGGCCCTGCCACTGGCTGCGTAGAACTCACAAAATCTCCCAGGCAGGGCTTTTCAAGGAATTCCCCGCTCCTTCTCCCCTCCCACTCCTGCTACAGGGAGCTCCAGCTGCTGCGAGAGGCAGCTTCTTTCTTTCTTCCAGTCCACTGCCCGACACCCAGGGTTCTGACCTGTGGTAGTTCTTATGCGCAGACGTGCTGGTGTGAAGTTTGGGTGTTTTTTATTGAGTTTTAGTTATTCAGCTTATTGTTATTTTAAGGGGAGAGACCTGGGAACATCTCTCACACCACCATGTTCCCAAACATCCACCTATTCTTCTCAAACGTTAATGAGTGCTCACCAGGTACCAAGATCCGAGCCGCAGATACAAAGGTGAATAAGAATACAGTGCTGTACTTTCAACAATTTCACCGAATTCTGGAAGAAACAGGAAAGTAAACAAATAGTCACAATACACTTGAATAAGTGCTATGATGAAAGAATCCACAAGGCCTTGTACATTGAGGGGAGTGAGCCATGGTACGCTGGTACATGTTTAGTGACTAGCTGATGAGAAGGGCCTTGATTCGTGGTGTTTGATGATTTCCATGTGACAAATACTCTCATCATGGCTTATTCCAAGCTCCTAACCTGATGTCACTGAACACAGAATTGGCGCAGTAAGAGCCAGCTCCAGTTCACCACCATAATTTCTGCCTTGTGACACCCTGAGCAGAGAATCCACCCAGGCTGTGCCTGGACTTCTGACCTACAGAATTGTAAGCTCATACTTGAGTTTTGTTTTAAGCTGCTAAGTGTGTGGTAATTTGATATGCAGCCATAGAAAACTAAACAGAGTCTATGGTACCCTATTTACAAATGTGGAAACTAAGGTTTAGAAACAGGAAGCAATTTTTTAAAAATTAAAGTTGGCATATGATATTAGTTTCAGGTGTACAACATAGTGATTAGACATTTACATAACTAACAAAGTGATTATGCTCATAAATCTAGTACCCATCTGACACCATACATAATCATTATAATATTATTGACTATTCCTTATGCTGTACTTCACATCATTGTGACAACTTTGTAACTACCAATTTGTACTTCTTAATTACTTCACCTTTTTCACCCACTCCTCCAACCCTCCTCCCATCTGACAACCATCAAAATGTTCTTTGTATCTATGAGTTTGTTTCTGTTTTATTTCATTCTTTAGATTCCACATGTAAGTGAGATCATGTGGCATTTGTCTTTCTCTGTCTGACTTACTCCATTCAGCATAATACCCTCTAGGTCCATCCATATTGTTGCACATGGTGAGATTTCTTATTTTTTTTATGGATGAGTAATATTCCCTTGTATATATATATACCACCTCTTTTTTATCCATTCATCCATTGATGGACACCCAGGTTGTCTCCAGTTCTTGGCTATTGTAAATAATGCTGCAATAAACATATGAATTCACATGTCCCTTTGAAATAGTGTTTTGGTTTTCTTCAGACAAACGCCCAGAGGTGGAATTACTGGGTCTTTCTTTGTCTCTTTTTGTAGCCTTTGTTTTAAAGTCTATTTTGTCTGTATTTGCTACCCCAGTTTTTTGAGTGTTTGTTTTCATTTTCATGAAACATCTTTTCCATCCCTTTACTTTCAGTCTGTGTGTGTCTTTTGATCTGAAGTAAGTCTCTTGTAGGCAGTATATGTAAGGGTCTTGTTTTCTTATCCATTCAGTCACTGTATCTTTTGATTGAAGCATTTAATCCATTTACATTGAAAGTAATTGTCGATAGATATGTAGTTATTGCCATTTTATTATTCACATTTTTTTCTTTTTTCTTTTTCTTACAGAAGTCCCTCCAACATTTCCCGTAATACTGGCTTGGTGGTGATGAACTCCTTTAGTTTTTTCTCATCTGGGAAGCTTTTTATCTGCCCTTTGATTCTAAATAATAGCTTTGCTGGGTAGAGTGATGAAAAGCAAGGACCTACAACCAAGTTTACTCTACTAGTACTGCTAGTGCTGGGCTTGAAGCTATTCAGCAAGAGGTACAGTGCACACCAAGGCCAGATGCTACTTATTTAGGTTTTGTGAAACTTTGAGAAATTTTAGGAAAGTTTGCATCATTAGCCACAACAGCCCATTTGTATGAAAAAGCCACTGGAAGAGGCTTGGGTGGGCCTGCAAATTGAGTGACTCAAAGTCTCAGGGAATCTCCAGGGCAGGGTGACCAGTGTTAGTGAAGCTGACGGAGACTCAGATATGGTGGCTGCTTTTGTCTGCATGTTGGGCGTGGGGAGGCCCAACAAATGAACAATAGATCCTGCCATCACTACCGTCTGAGGGAAAGCTGCCCCTCCAGCCCTCACCCTGAAGCCAGACAACTCAGTTTCTCCCAGTATGTCCTTGCTGCTTTTCAAGCTGCTACCCCAGCGTTAGAGCTCAGAGCAAGGGAGTCCATCAGTGAGTAAACTCACATATGGGCCCCTTAAAGAAATGTCTGCAACTCCAGCTGCCCTCCATCTCACTCAGCCACAATCTCCACTGGTTTTCGCAGGCAGGTTTTGTGGGGGATTTCTCTTCCTGGCACTGGAACCTTGGGTTGGAGAGTCCAGTATGAGGCCAAGACTCCACACTCTTCTGGGGGATCTTCACGGCTGAGACATCCCTCTTGATTCTCAACTGTGGGTGTGAGACCAGCCCTTTACACAACTCGACCCCTCCTACCAGTCTCATGGTGGCCTCTTCTGTGTGTCCTCAGTTGTAGGATTTCTTTACAGCTAGACTTCAGGAGACTCCCAATTATGGCTATCCTGTAGTTGAGTTGTAATTTTAATGTGAGTGTGAGAGGAGGCAAGCACAGAGTTTACCTACTCTGCCATCTTGACTGGAAGCCTGCCAACAATAAGCAATTTGACCAAGGCAATGAACATCTAGCAATGATCTGGGAGGCAAAATGAGGTGTGTCTGACTCCAAAGGCTGGTACCTTAGCTCCTTTGTTTTGTGACTTCCCATAGAAAACATGTCATGTAAGCCATGAGGGCCAGAGTCATAGGGTACTCTATTTCTTTTATTTTTAGCATTTTTTTTTTTTAGGAACAAGAAAAATGTGCAGTGTTATTAAAAATAAAATTCTGAGCCAGAAGAAATTCAAATGTTGAGTGTGGCTTTGAACTTGAAGTGGTCCCACAGTAGTAACCTTGATATTTATTTCAGAGGACAATGCTATCAAGTAAAAGAAATCTCACATGGGACTCTCCTCATTAAATATTTGAGTTTGGCGAGAGTGTCCATTTCTGCTTTTCTCCTCTAGCCTGACCAGATGTGCTTAGAAAATTTGGTTCCCTCTGAATATGTACATCTGTCAAAATTTCTGTCAAATTTAGCACGACTGCCAAGGGAGCAAACAAAGAGAGTTGGCGATTAACTTCAAAGAACTTTGTTGGAGAGGAATAAAGATATTTAAAGGCCTATTTTGTGAACTAATTGCATTTGCATATTTATGGGATTTACTGATATAGCTGTAATTAAAAACTATTTAGTAGTCTTAAAGGACACATAACTCAGTTGCTGTTTGCATAATAAACACTTCCTTATTATATTTGCATAATAAACCCTCTTCCCCTGCTTCCTCCAAAATACACTGGTCCATCTAGGAGGTGTCATATCTTACTTGGAAATAATGGAGAAACAAAGTGCAAGAGCTCATGGGAATGTGGGGAAGAGACTTCTGAAAGAAGTATATTTATAGGTACTCTCTTAATTATAGGCCTGTGCTAAACTTCTATCAGAGAATGGCATATTCAAACCTCAGAGTAATGTCTTTCTTTTGCTCAGGTGATATTTAAGAAGCCTGGATGCTTAGCCCCTGATGATTCTAATTTTTTATTTAAATACACTAATCTGTTTAAAAGGTCTGAAAAGGGTTTCTCCCACCCCCATACTCATCTTTTCTAAAGAGATATGTAAGGGAAGGGGTGAAATTCTTGACTAATGAATTGTAAGAAACAGTGTGAGTAAAAAGTGCTATATTTAAGGAGTGAGGAGCAACAGTTTTCATTAAAAATTAAAGATTGAGTAGAAGGAAGACATTAAATCAAAAGGCATGTAATAAACAAACTAAACACAGACAGGACAGTAGTGTTGGAAAAGAAAGATCTAAGCTGCTTGGCAGGGCAGAATGATCAAGAGAAGTTTAGGATGCACCTGTATATAAACTACCTTAAAGATAAGTTACTCACACAAAGCTTTTCCCTTCTTGGCGGAATTCATCAGCCAATAAAGAGCCATAATGGGAAGGATCACTAGACTGTTGTTAAATTAGCTAATGAAGGTCGTAATGTACCTGTATTATACATCATTAGCAATGGCCTTCCAGTAACAGATGGGTATATGAGAAAGTGAGAAGAAAAGGGAGAGGAAGCATGTCCCAGAAGGTTTGACTTAGAGTCATGGCTTACTGAAATGTGTGGCAAGAATATAATGTCGATCATCATCTCAATTAAACTTTTGCATAAAAAGCAAGCTTCTGTGTTTTATTCTCATAAAAAGTGCTTCCTACATAGATATGCTGCCTGCAGCTTGCTTTCCTCTTGTACTAATTCATCTCATAGGTAGAAGTAAATAATTTGAAGAACTGATAGGAAGTGATCGAACTTTGATAGCCAGATCAATCCTTTGTGATCTCATCTCTTGATGAAGCCCCATTTATCTGGCCACCAGATAAATAAATTTAGAGGTAAATATATCTAGATAAAGAACATTTCTCCATTAAACTTTCTATAAATTTGTATCAAAATTCATCTACCAGATTACATTTCAATTTTTAGTTTTTCTTCTGAAATATTTTCAGACACACAACAAAACTGGAAGAATAGTAGAAAGAATTCCTTCCAACCCCCCACCCGCTGCCAACCATTTGAGAGTAAGATGCCAACATGATTCTCCTTTATCTGTGGGTACTTAGTGTCTTATTCTTACAAATAAGAACAATCTTTTATATAATCTCAGTACAATCAAAATCAGGATACCAACATTGTTACATTACTACTATCTCATCCACAGTCATTTGAGTTTTACCAACTGTCCCCCAAAAGCTCGTTATAGTAAAAGTATCCAGAATCACACATTGCTTTGAGTTGTCATGTCTCTAATTTGTTTTTGTTTAATGCAGTTCTCATTCTTTCCTTCACATTCATAACTTTGATTCTTTTGAAGATTACATGTCTGTTATTTTGTAGAATGTTCCACAATACGGGATTGACGGGATTGTCTGGTATTTCCTCCTGGATAGATTCAAGTTATGAATCTTTGGCAAGATGGTAGCAGAAGTACTGCTGTGTCTTCTTCATTCCTCCTATCTCGTGGTACAACTCCCATGACTGTTAATGTTAATTTTCATCATTGATTAAGGCATTGCCTGCCAGATTTCTCTAATGAAAGTTTTTTTTAATCTTTGTAGTTAATAAGCGTCTTGTGTAAATGTCATATTCCTCATCAAACTTTCACCAACTAGTTATCACCCACTGATGTTTCTTGAATGAATTATTACTATGAAGATTCCATCATTCCTTTTACATTTATTAGTTGGTATTCTAATTTAAGGAAAAGCCTTCTCTTCTTCCCAATCATTTATTTAAATCAGTGTGGACTTGTAGATTACTATTTTATTTAAAGGGTTATAATTCTTCATCATCATTAATTTTGATGATTGAATTGTCTCAGATTTGGCAAGTGAGAGCCTCTCCAAGCTGACTCCTATGTCCTTTTATCACATCCCCATCACTCATTTTCTTTTTACATCCCCATTGTTCTTTTAGCACTTCTTTATGATAAACAAGGTATTCTAGGCTCTTCTTGTACTTTCCCTGTATCAGTCCTGGCATCAGTCATTTCTCCATTTCTTCCTTTCAGGTGATATGGTATTTAGAAACCAAAATTTGGGCATTAGATGTAGTCATTGCTATTGAGGTGTCCCTGCTCCCAGGTCCTCTAGTAGACAGACCTAGGGATATAAGTATGTATGTGTACACACACATTTACATTTGTATTTATTTTTATAATGAGCTACATATATTGAAAACCCTGAATTCATACTGATACCCCAAAACCCAACTCAACACCACAGGGTTCATACTAGTTTTCTTCCTTTTCATACTTGTAACATACTTCACCAACAGTAGAAAACCAATCAGGCTACATTTTGTTGGTAAATGAGAATTAGGAGGAGAGCAAGGGGACTGAATAATTAGAACAGGGGTCGGGTATATACTTTCCCCCACCAATTTACTTTGCTAAAACTTATCTTCCACTTGTGCCTCTACAATCTCATTTATAGTAAAAAGCAGGAAGATGCTGGAAGTGGTATGAGATTTAGTTTTTGTTTCTAGGGCATCTCGGGTCTACCAATGAAAGACAGAGTTATTATATAGAATTATAATAATTTAAGAGTAAATAGGTACTTAATCGAAAAGTGAAAAAAAGCGGGGAAGCGGGGGGAGGGAGACCAGGCAAAAAGGTGTAGATGGTAGAAGCTTCATTCATCCCCTCTTGCAACCACATCAAAATTGCGACATAAACGGAGCAAACAGCAAGCAAAGTCTTCTGGGGTCTAGATGGATGGAAGCCCTACAACTATGGAGAGAAATAAGAAATAAGCAATCATGCTGCAACAGTTGGAGGTAGGAGGGGGCAAAGATGTGAGACAGCCCGGTCCAGCTTTGGCAGCCACAGCTGGCAGCTGCAGAGGCCTCTTAAAAATGCCATGTCCACAAGTGGACTTTTGCAGTGAAGGACTCACTCTCTCTGAGCACCAGTGCTGGGTCAGCTGCTTGGAGGGCACCAGGGACTTATATGGGGACACTGAGTTGTCAGAGCAAGGACTGGAGGCAAAGCTTTCTCCCAGGCAGAAGGGCTGGCAGTATCTACTGTTCCTCTGTTGAGTCCTCGCCGCTCCCAGAGTGCAGACACAGCACGACCATAACTGAGCCATCATCAAACTGGATGACAGAGGTTGCTCCACCCAGGGAATTCTCTGAAACTCCATCTTCCCCAACTTATAGCCCTACTCAAGTCACATCCAGGTGTGTCCTCAGCGAGTCCTGTGCCCCTTGCTGAGCAGTTACAAGACCCACACTAATGGAAGCTGGCCTCAGTTTCTGTTGTGGTCTCTTGAGGCAACTATAAGCACAGCATGCGTGGATTGCCTGCTGAATCTTAACTGGTGGCCCTGGAGGGGCACAGGCTGGGATTAAACTTGGTCTTCAGCTGAACCCCTCTCAGGATTGTGCCACCGGACACGCCTACTACACAAAGTCACACTAATCAGACTGGGAGACTTAGGAGCTTTTCTTAGTACATAGAAACAGACACAGAAAGAAGCAGATCCCATATGAAAGAACAGAACAGAGCTCTAGGAAAAATGTAGTCAAGCAATCTAACAGATGCAGAGTTCAAAACACTGGTTATAAAGATGCTCAATGAACTTAGGGAAGTGTAGATGACCTCAGTGAGAACTTTAACAAAGAGATAAAGAAACAAAAATGGAAATGGAAATTATAAAAGGGGGCCAGTAAGAGTACATTATGTGCGATGAAGAATATATTAGAGGGAATCAACAGAGTGGATGAAATGGAGGATTGAATTACTAAAATAGAGGATGGGGAAGCTGAAGACACTCAATCAGAATGACAAGAAAAAAGAATCCAAGAATATGATAATAATTTAAAGAGCCTATAGGAAAAAATTAAATGTAACAATATCTGTCATAGTGATACCTAAAGGAGAAGAGAGAGAACCAGAAGTTAAAAACCTATTAGAAGAAATAATGATGGAAAACTTTTCTAAATTGGTGAAGGAAATAGACATACAACTCCAGGAAGCTCAGAGAGTCCCAAACAAGATGAATCCAAAGAGGCCCACACCAAGACACGTCATAGATAAAAAGCCAAAGTTTAAATACAAAGAGAGACTCTTAAAAGCAGCAAGAGAAAAGCAATTAGTTACCCACAAGGGAGCACCCGTAAGACTGGCATCGTATTTCTCAAAAGAAACTTTGCAGGACAGAAGAGTTTGGCACAAAATATTCAAAGTGATGAAAACTCAGGATCTACAACCAAGAATACTTTATCCAGCAAAGCATTATTTAGAGTCAAAGGACAGATAAAGAGCTTCCCAGATAACAATAAGCTAAAGGAACTTATCAACATGAAGCCAGTATTACAGGAAATGTTGGTGAGACTTTTTAAAAAGAAAAAACATGAATAAAGAATGGTAATAACTACATATCTATCAATAAGTATCTCAAATGGAAAAGAATTAAGTGCTCTAACCAAAAGATAGGGAGGCTGAATGATAAGAAAAAAAAAATACCCCTACATATGTTGCCTACAAGAGACTCACTTCAAATTAAAAGACACACACACAGACTAAAAGGAAGGGGATGGAAAAAGGTATTGTCTTGATGGACCTAGAGGATATTGCGCTGAATGAAATAAGTCAGATAAAGACAAATATCGCATGATTTCATGTACACATGGAATCTAAAGAAGAAAATAACAACAACATCAAAAACAGACACAAACTCATAGATGCAGCGACTATTTTGAGGGCTACTAGACGGGAGGAGAGTTTGGGGGATGGAAAAAAGGGCAAAGGGATTAAGAAGTACAAATGGAGTGTTACAAAATAGTCATGGAGATATAAAGTGTAGCATAAGGAAAATAGTCAACAATGTTATAAAAATGTATAAGGGGGAAAAAGGGTATTAGATTTAGTGGGGCGACCACTTCTTGAGTTATGTAGATCTCTAATCACTATGCTGTACAACTGAAACTAACAGATTATTGTATGCCGACTATAATTTAAAAAAAACTCATTGAATTGCCCAATGTAAATACAAGCAACTAATTGTCTATTATATTTCAGTAAAACTAGGGGGAGAAGTGAACAAAATGTTATTAAATGATGTTAAACTTTATGTTCTATAAACTTAGAGCGTCTTCTCTTATACAGCTGCTTTCTGAATTGCGGACAGTGAAAATTTAAAAAGCACTCCTATTTGTCAAAAATCAATGTTTCTTTTAATTAAAGGGGCTTAGGAAAAACAAAAGGCACTTTTACCACTGTATTGTTAGCAGTCATTCTGCATTAGGCAATACCAGGCAATACCATTTGTGTTGTGTAATTCAAGAGTCCAATAACCATTGTGAAATGCTGAAAATGTTACTGCATATATCTGATTTAGAACAACTATTGGATCTCAATTATTAATGAAATTAGTTTCCTGAATGTCAGCAAGAGCATTGCCTTAGGTAAAGGCTGTAAAGGAAATCATATTAGTGTGGAATTTCCTCTCCTTCGGGGCTCCTCTTAGATTACATTATTCACTTAGCTATCTCCTGTCAGGGAAATTGAAATGTTGGCCACGATCTGATCCTGGGGCAGAACCAAATGGAGAAGTTAAGGGATATCATGATGGTATCAATTCCAAAACATTTATACAGTGTTGATATTGCCTTTGGTTCCGTTTAGGGTTTACAAAAGAGAACCAATAAGAATAGCATAAACTGGCAATCAGAGAAGAACAGAGTGAAGAGGAGCCCTTTTAGGAAAAACTGAGTGTCATTTCAGCCAATTTGCATTTCTCCTCTTTGGGACGTGTCCGGGAACATTGGCAAGTGTGATGGCTCCTTTGTGGCCCTTCATCCTGGTGGCTGCCTCAGGTGAGTCCTCTCAATGATTTAACTAGGCATTGGCTGTTAACTCTTAGAAGCTAAAGACAATATTTTTCTACATTATGCTATATAATTAACTCCTCACAGGTGTTCATTTTTATTCATCATTGGTAAAATGCCAGTCTTGTGAAGTTACATGGAGAACAATGATTTGTTGTGACTTTGTCCTAAAATTACAGATACATATATATTAAGGGTCACACAGTGAAGCTTTTTACACATAGCTGAAAGTAAGCTTTGGAATGTTCCAATTGTTTGATAAATCTCTGCTTCTCTAGGAATCACTCTCTTTGTAGCAATTTACGTTAAGAGTTTGAGGCATCCCTTTTCAGATTTGCTTTTGTGTCTGAATAATATATTATTATTATCCCAAATAGTCTTAGCTTCATTATAAGCATTTAGTAGCCCAGAGAAAGAGTCCCTTGGATATGTCATGGCTACAGACACCTGGATATCGTTTTGGTATTGGGGGCTCTATACATCCAGCCATACAAAGTCTACAGAGGTGAGTATGTCTCTAAAAATGAGTACTGTCAATTTGCATGTTTTGAATGTACCATTCCCCTTAAAAACACTTTAGAAGCTTAAATATTTTTTCCTAAATTTCTGGAACCAAACTTTCATAGTGCCAGTACTGAATTGAACCCTTTTAGTTAGGATACAATTGATTCTTAGAAAACATGCACAAATCAAGAATTTATGTTTATGCTGGCATTTCCCAATGCCCTCCTTTCTTGAAGGTTTTCCTAGAGGCCATATCTGAATTTCCATGTTTTAAAATATAACTGGAAGTGGAATGAGTCAATTATGGAGATGAAGAAGGAATTTGGTAGCCAAAAACACTGGAATGATTTTTTTTTTTATTGAGTAGAAAAGAAAAATAGCCACTTATCATTAAAGTATAAAAATCCTGGATGTTGAACTCAAAGGATAAAAGCCTATCTTAATTATAAAAATGAAAACAGAGGAAATTTCATTAAATGCCAAATGGGTTTCTTAGCAGAAAATAATTATGAACATTAAACTAAGATAAAATAGAAAAATGAAGATAAGAAAACAGAAGAAAATCTTCTTAATAATATCTCTTTCTAATGTTTTATATTATGCTTGATTTTTATTCCAAATGTGGCAGAAAAAGGTGTTTTAACAGTGCCTAGTAATCAATGCATGAGCATAAATCATACTGAGTAAATTTGTTGCAGAAAAACCTGCCCTTTGGAATTTTTCCTGAGTTAATATCAAGATGGTGTGTAAATATAAGAGCATTGAACCGACCACTATTCCTGGCTGTTCCTTGGAGCCGTTGTGCTTGGGTAGAAGGCCTGGACTAGGAGAATCATTTCCTGCTCCACTACTCACCAGCCAGGTGACCCTGGGCAAGTCAATTAATCTCCTAGAGATTCAGTTTCCCTGTAAGTTAACTATTTATTTCACATATTCATGAAGATCAAATAAGATAGCATTTAGAAATTGTAAGGTACAATGCGAATGTAGGATATTATTGACCTGAAAACACATACGCAGGAAATAATCATGAGCTATTTCTGCCCAATAATATACACCATGTAATGAGTCAGTCTTTCTTAGGAAAGGTTACTCATTGCTGTTCCTAATATTTTCAGGGAGCCAGATCACAGATCAGTCATGTTTAAATTCCAGCCTCTTCACTTCCAAGCTGTATGACTCTGGGCGGTACTAACATCACCGAGCCTCTCATCTGTAAGAGTAGTGACTTCTCATTAAGCTATAGAGTATGTAGATCTCATAAGGCTGTTGTAAAAGTTAAATGAGATAATTCAGGTAAAGTGCTCCTATCCTCATGCCTAGCATATGGCACGTATTCAATCAATATTTGGTATTCAATAGAACCACACGCCTACGTCTCTATTTTCTTGTAACTTCTCAGATATATGTATAACTCTCTTATAATCCTAAAGATAGTATACTTTCTAAAGCAAGAATAGTTCTTTTTATCAAAGTACCCAGAACACTTTGAGATAGGTAAGTATAAGGGAAACTCATTCAAATAAGGAAAATAAAGGAATAATTCTATTGTATTCTTAACTTTTAAAAAAAAAATCTCTCTTCATCTAAAAGTACTTCATATCTTAGTCCCTAACACATTCTACTTTCCAGAAATCTTACAAGTGAATTATTTAAAGCTAATTATTAGGAGGCAGTGCTAACAAGGAATTTTTCCTGGGCCTGTTGATAGCTTCCATCAGCGTCTGTTGAAACATCACTGAACTGTGAGTCATTTAGTGCTTGTGTGAATGTCACATTAGCTTTCGAGGGGCATAATTTACTGTTAATTAATGGTCACTTAAATCCTTAATCTCTCTCCTATAATAGATCTTTCTCCTCAGGCAAATTTGCATTCATAGTAGAAATGTAATTTATTATTTCTTCCCATTTTAGACAAAGAACTCTTTCCTCTTACAGTTTATTTAAACCCACTTCCTTTTGCTTCTTATTTTTCTCTTACATTACCTGTTTCTCTTTTGTTCCTAGTTCTAGCTTCCAGAACTTTTTCTTTTTACCCAAAGACTTTAACAGGTTCTAGGAAATAGATGTTTATCCAGAGGGAATCTATCGATTGTTTCCTAGAAAAGATAACAGAGGCAAATTTGACTCTTTATGAGCAGAATGTGTAGGGAACACATATTCACTTCTCAGAATTATATTTTATCTCTGTCTCAGGTATTGAAACATGTATTGAAACATACAATTTCAGTATTTCTCCAACTGGGACTTGAATCGGGAGCTTCCAAGCAAGGTAAAAGTGAAGTTGCCCAAAGCAAAGTTCATAGGGAAAGCACCAGACCAGCTTTGCTTTGTGCTCCTGACTTCTCTCCCCTGGGGTTTGCCAGCGAGAAATAATCTCAGGGAGAGAGATTCGCAGTACATTTTTTTGACAATCACAGTACACACACACACACACACACACACACACACATATACACACACACACACACACCACTAAAAATGATGTCTGATGCAAGCCACCCACCTTAGTCCTGCATGCCTGAATAGCTGATGCCACTTTAGGCATCTTCTTGGGTGAATAGTTAAGGAGTTAATATGCTCATTAGGTTCCCAGTTCTGATGGTAATGAAACTGAATATTCCACTGCCCACAATGAGTCTGGAATTGCACCTCCAGCATTGTTGTTAGCATTTTGGTCACAATGACATTGATAAATCATAGAAATTGCTGCCTGTGGCGGCAAGTGACATGACATTATTCATAAAGAAATGAGTATAAACAGGATTGTCGCACAGGGAGAAGATATCTCATTTACAGTTTTCTGCTGGATCCCACATACTTTCAGCAGCTCATCAAAATAACCATCAAAACCACTGAGAGCCCAGGCGAATTCACGCACAGGACACTACAGATAGATTTCGCTCACGCACTGTGACAGGAGGTGTGCAATTTGCTTCAGTCCAATGACTTAGAGAAGCTTTGAATTCCCCAAGGGCTGGCAAAGCTTGTGAACAAAATATCTTTTTGCAATTCAGAGAAAACCCTCACAAATTTGTCACTTCCAATTGTTGATGATCATTTCTCTTGCTTCTTTTTTCCTGGCCTCCCCTCCCTCAACACCAATCACTGCTCCTCTACAAATCAAGATTCTTGGGTCATAGGAAATGGTTGTTTCCTGGAACCAGAGAGAATTTTCCCAAAATGAAGATTTCATTTTCTGACAAGTGCATATTCTCACTGAGTGAGAAAAGAGATGTGTGTGTGTGTGTGTGTGTGTGTGGAGAAAAGTAAGAATTGGAATCTCATTAATCTCATTACTTAGAAATCCACACAGATCTTTGGGTTCATTGGTTTGTCCACGTTTCTGCCTGTGTTTTCTATTTAACTGTTGAATTATAAATGGAAAATCAAAAGAAAAATCCAAGGGGAAAGTTGAGTTTTGGCTAAGTATATAGAAAGGTTTCTGCCATGTACCAGGAGGAAATGATACAGAAATAAAGAAAGGATTCTATCTCCCAGATGCATGATCGCTGTAAAAATGGAATTGTGGGTACAATTTGCATCCTTGGAAATTGGGTTGATTTATTTATCTTTGCAATGAGGTTTCTCTATTGGACACTTAGGCCACCAGCTTATATCAGTTATTTAAAACTGTCTGCCCAAAAGCCTACCAGCTGGTTGTAAACTTAAGTGGATTGGGGTGAGCCGAAACTGTATTCTGCTGGGAGCCATCAAGTCTGGAACTGTCTGAAATCTAAAGATGCTAAGTTCCTCTTATTTTCATCTTCACAATGATAGTTTTCTTTTCCAGGAATCCTAGCCATAGATACATCTCATCCCAGGAATTCTGTTCTGTATCATCTCACCGAACAATTATTACAGAAATATCACAAGGAAGTGAGACCAGTTCAAGACTGGATGGAGGCTACGACTGTATACCTGGACGTAGTTGTTCATGCTGTATTGGATGTGGTGAGGACCAACTTTCCC
The DNA here is from genome assembly GCF_000151845.1 of Pteropus vampyrus. NCBI lineage: Eukaryota > Metazoa > Chordata > Mammalia > Chiroptera > Pteropodidae > Pteropus > Pteropus vampyrus. The sequence continues at coordinate 1,858,222 of NW_011888891.1, read as the reverse complement.
TTTCCTATTCCTGCTACCCTTTTGTAAAACTACCTGCCATTTATGCAGGAGCCTAGGAGAACTTTTATCTTGAGGCTCTAGTAAAGCTGGTAGGGAAGCTGTGCTAGGCTCATTTAGCAGTGATCATGAGGTAAACTATTTATTAGGCAAATCATGCTTTCTAGCCCTCAACTTCCATTGTGAGGGACAAATAGTTTAGAGATATGAATTTCACAGAATTAAAATGCTTTAAGAATTCTAGTCATAGATCACAGTACATATTTTATAAGGATTGCTGAAACCCAAAAATGGTGATATGTTTTTTTTTTTTATAGAGTTCACATTTCTTAGTACATTTAAGAAAATATCCACCACTTATTGCCTGAAAATTTTAAAAGAGAAAAAGTGCCTGGGTATCTCAAGTTTATAAGGGACTTGATAGCTAAGGTTTTCGCTAAGGATGGTGGGGGAAGATTTGTTTCCTAAAGCATGTCTTTCCTACTATATCTGAAAAATGAGTTGTTGTGGAAATTAAATGAGAAAATTTGTGTGAAGCAGTTAGCAGCGGTCTTAGTAAGCCCTCTTATTTATTGATGACTATCCCTGTTTCCCTTTTCAACTTTTTCTTAATTACAGTCTTTAATACCAATAGGTCCCAGATTTATTTTGATTTCTCTTTTTTAAAATTTACTTTTTGATACAATTGACATACAATATTTTATTAGTTTCAGGTATACAACATAATGATTAGATATAGTATACCTTAGGAAGTGATCCCCCAGATAAATCTAGTACCCTTTTGATACCATACATTGATCTCTCTTATAAGCAGACTTTATTGAGCTTGTTTTGTTGAAATAGTTCAAGAATTGTTTTCAATTTATTTCTTAAAACTATTTTTTATAATTAAGGTATAACATACATGTGTTGAAATGCATAGATCTTAAGTGTATAATCCAATGAATTTTGATAACTTCGTGCACCCATATAATCCATACCTATCAATATAGCATACATTTTCATCACCCCAGCAAGATCCCTCATTTCCTTTCCAGTCAACCCCATCCCCTCCATCCATGGAGACAACTACTGTTCTGATTTCTTTCATCACAGATTATTTTTGTCATTCCTTGAAAACTGTATGAAAGAAATTTTATTGTATGTCCTCTGTTGTATCTGGATTTTTCATTCTGTGTAAGGTTTTTGAAGTTCACTCATGTTGTTGTGTATGTCAGTTTGTTTGTTTTTACTGATAAGTAGTATTTGGTTATGGCTATACTGTTACTTGTTTATCCATTCTCCTGTTGATAAGTATTTGAGTTGTTTCCTGCTTTAGGATATTAATAATAAAACTATGAACATTCCTGTACAAGTCTTTTTGTATATTTATGTTTTCATTCCTCTTAGGTAAAACCTAGAAGTGGAATAACTGACTCTAGGATAGGTGTACACTTAATGAGAAACTGCCAGACAGATTTACAAAGTGGTTGTAGTTTTACACTTTCACCAGTCAGCTATGAGAGTTCTCATTGCTCCACATTTTCATCAACATTTGATAGTATTCGACTTAAATTTTAGCCATACTGGTAAGTGTATATTGGTATTTCATTGTGATTTTACTTTACGTTTCCCCGATGGCTAATGATTCGGGGCTCTTTTTCATATGTCTCTTGGTTACTTACATATCTTTTTTTTGTGAAATAGCTGTTTAAGTTTTTCCTTTAAAAAAAAAAATTGGCTATTGAATTTTAGTGATATTGCCTTTTTTCATTTCTTATATCCACATTTTGTTTTTTCTCTTATTTTCCCTTTACGAATATTGCCAGGTTTTATCAATTTTATTTATTTTTTCAAAGAATCATAGATTGGTTTTGAATTTTCTCAGTGGTTTGTTTCACTAATATCTCTGTTTATCTTATTAATTATTTTCTTCTTAGTTTGCATTTAATTTTTTCTACTTTAGTTTTTTAAAGTAGAAACTTAAATCATTGGTTTTAATTCTTTTTCTTTTCTAATTTTAGCATTTAATGCTGTAAATTTCCCTCTAAGTATTGTTTTAGCTTTCTCCTACAAAATTTTAAAGGATTTTTAAATTGAGATATAGATTACATAAAATGAAACTCATCTTTTTAAAGCCAATCTCTTGCCTCTATCCTCAGTCCCTGGAAACCACTGATCTTATTTTTTTCATTACAGTTTTGCCTTTCCAGAATGCCATAATAATGAAATCAAATAGTATTTTCTGTTTGTTTTTGCTTCTTTTACTTAGCGTAATGCCTCTGAGATTCATCCATGTTGTGTCGTCACATATATCAGTGGTAATATTCCACTGTACAGATGTACAGCAATTTGTTTATCTATTTAATACTTGTTGGACGTGTGGGCTGTTTCCAATTTGTATCAATTATGAATAAAGCTGCTATAACACTTGCATGTTTTCACTTCTCTTGGATAATCAGGTGTGAGATTACTGAGTTGTAGAATAAGTCTATGTTTAACTTTATAAATGACTGCCAAACTGTTTTTCAAAGTGGCCGTATCATTTTGCAGTCTACCTGCAATGTATAAGAGTTTCGGTTCCTCCCCATGATCACCAGCACTTGATATTGTCAATCTTTTAAGATTTTAATCATTCTAGTAGATTTATGGTGGTAACTCACTGTGGTTTTTAACTTTGATTTTTACTACAGACTAATGATGTTGAACATGTTTTTATGAGCTAGTTTGCCAACCGTACATATTTTTTGGTAAAGTATTTGCTCAAATCTTACCCATTTTAAAAATAGGGCTGTTTATTATATTATTATTGAGTTGCAAGAGTTCTTTATATACGTTTGGGTCTATTCCTGGACCCTATTCTGCCCACCTAATAGTTATGTTTCATTTTACAACAATACACTATCTCAATTATTGTGTATGATAGATGTCTTGAAATCAGATAGTGTCTTCCAATCTTGTTCTTCTGTTTCAAAATTGTTTTGACTCTTCTAGGTCTTTTGCATTTCCATATAAACTTTAGAATCAATTCATCAATTTTTAGTGAAAAAAAACCTGCTGGAATTTTTATTGGGATTGCATTAAATCTATAGACCTATTTGAGGAGAACTGATATCTTCATAGTCTTCCAATCCACGTACAGTGTATCTCTCCATCTGTTTAGTTCTTTAACTTCTAGTAATATTTTGTAGTTTTCAGTGTTTTATATATATTTGGTTGTTTATCCATAAGTAGTTCACATTTTTGATGCTATTATAAGTGCTATTCTAAATTGAATCTGTTGCTAGCGTACAAAAATATAATTGATTTGTATATATTGGTCTTGATTCCTGTAATCCTGTCATCTCTTATTAGTTTCAGAGGCTTTTTTGTAGATTCTTTGAGATTTTCTGAGATCGTGTTGCCTGTGAATAAAGATGGTTTTACTTCTTTATTTCCACTCTTTATATTTTTATTTCCTTTTATTGCCTGTTGCACTGGCTTGAACCTCCAGTACAGTGTTGAATAGAAGGGTGTACTATTCTATAAATATAAATTCAATGAATGTGTCTGATAGTATTGTTAAAATCTCTAATTTTTTGATTTTTTGTTATTCTGTTAATTTTACAATGAGCGTTTAAATCCACAACTGTAATTGTGGTTTGTCTCTGTTATTAAATGCCTGCACATATAGGATTTCATGTATTCTTGATAAACAGATCTTTTTTATCATTATGAAATGCTCCTCTTCATCTTCAGTAGTATTCTTTTCCTTGAAGTTTTTCTTATGCTTACTTTTTTCATGGTAGATATTTTGCCATTCTTTTATTTTCAATCTATCTGTGATATATTTGAAGTCATCTCTTGGAGATAGCAGGTAGTTGGGTCTTGCTTTTTTCCCAACTTTTTATTTTGAAATAATTATAAATTTACAGGAAGTTGCAAATAAATTTACAGGAAGTTGCAAATAAATTTACAGGGAGTTTCTGCGTACCTTTTACCCAATGTTTCCCAATGTTAACATCTTACATACATGTACTATATTATCAATACTATAAAAATGACATTGGTACAATCCACAGAGCTTATTCAGGTTTTTCCATTTTTACATGCATTCAAATTTGTGTGTGTGCTTCTGTGTAATTTTATCATCTGATATAGTATACCTTAGGAAGTGTAACCACCACTGCCACTGCCACTACATCAAGCTATGCAGTCATCACCACAGGGCTTCCTAGAACTGCTCCTTCACAGCCACAACCCTTTCTCCCCTCAACCTCTAACCGCTGACCACTGGTCAATCTCTTCTCCATCTTTATAAGTGTATTTTTTTCAAGAATATTACATAAATGGAATCCTACAATATGTAGCCTTTGAGATTGCCTTTTTGTTCAATTACAGTTGACATTCAATATATATTAGTTTCAGGTGTACAGCATAGTGATTAGACATTTATATAATTTACGAAGTGGTCCCTCCCAATTAGTCTATTACTCTCCTGGTACCATGCATGGTTATTACAATATTATTGACTATATTTCTTATGCTGTACTTTAGACCTCCATGACTATCTCGTAACTACCAATTTGTACTTTTTAATCCCTTCACCTTTTTCACCCAGCCTCCTAACCTCCCTCCCATCTGGCAACCATCAATATGTTCTCTGTATCTATGGGTCTGTTTCTATTTAGTTTGTTCGTTCATTTTGTTCTTTAGATTCCACACATAAATGAGATCATATGGTATTTGTCTTTCTCTGTCTGACTTATTTCACTTAGTATAATATCCTCTAGGTCCATTCATGTTGTCACAAGTGGTAAGATTTCATTCTTTTTTTTTTAGTGGAGATTGGCTTTTTTCATTCAATATAATTCCCTTCAGCTTCATTCAAGTTGTCGAGAATACCAATAGTTCATTCTTTCTTGTTGCTGAGCAGTATTCCAAGGTATTGCTTTTTTAACTTGTGAATCTATGCATTTTAACTGAAGTGTTTCATCCACTTACTAATACTATCTTGCTACTTGTTTCCTAGTTGCCCATCTGTTTTGTTTTGTGTTCTTCTTTTCCTCTTATCCTACCTTATTGTAGGTAAATTAATTTTTTTTAATATTTAATTTTAGTTCTTCTATTGGATTTTTGGCATCCCTCTGTATTATTTTTTAGATGTTGTTTTAGGAATTTCATACTTATTTAATATAATGCACTTAGAATTAATGTTATTACACTTTACATAAAATGTACAACTCTTAAAATAGTAAAATTCCATTTACCTGCTCTTTGTTTTTTGTACTACTTGTAAAATTGTGTCCCCAATTTTACAATACATAAATAATATGTCCCACAATACATTATTATTTTAATGCATTTTATTAAAATAACTCAATAATAATCCTCTTTAATTTATATTAATGGAGGTGTTTTTCTAGATTAATATCTTAATGCTGCGCTATGAATCATAAACTCTGATTTTCTGATTGAGAATTAGGCATTGCGATTGATGAAAAAATAACTTGAAACTAAAAGTATAATTGATATGTTATATAACAGGATTTAAGTTATTTTTGTCCATTGTAAGTTATTTTAGAATAATTTTCCTCCAGCCTATATAAACCCCTACTCATTATTTTTTCATAAATAAGAAAACTTAAATGATACACAAAAAAATTCCCCCTTTTAGCAAACAATTTTACTTTTCTTAGCTTTATTTTCTCACTTACACTAGTAAAAGTACTAGATCTGAGATCCTAGACAATATTGTTTAATCAAATGCCAGGAAATACCCAATCTTACTCAAAAAAGTCTAGTCTTTCTTACATAAAGCTCCAATAGAAAACTTCTTTAAGTCTCTTTCTAATATCTAGAAATTTGAACTAGAATTTTGGAGATTTAATTTCCTAAAGCTATATCTTCACCTGCTTAAGAAATATTAGTTCTTGCTATTTAGTTGTCAGTGTGTTACATCACACATTGTGCAATTTTTAAAAAGCATGATTTGAATAAAGACACATGATATGAAACATGTCATGTGAAACCTCAGGGCAGAGGAATAATCAGTCTTGAGTAAAAGGTTAAGAATACCTTCTAGGTTCTTTCACTTTCTAACTTCATATTGATTAATATAATGTTGAATTGGTCAGACCTTCCTTTAGAGGATTTTTGGAGATAAATACAGAAAAGGAGCAAGGTCTTTATATTAATACTTTCTCTTATAACAATTGTCTCAAATTGAAAACTTTTATCTAACTAACTCTTTCTTCCTACTTTAATAAAAGAAAATAAAATCGGATTCCTTATGGTAATTAAGGACCACAGCATTATTTTTTCAAAGATGTGTTTTTCTTCATTTTTGTGGAATGTACTATCTTTTTTACTAGAATATGTTAGACATATCACATTGGATATGGCAAGCTTTCTTTTAGAAATTTGGAAAAATCTTATATTCCAATCCTCTATTTTTATTCCTATCCACTGTCTTAATCTTGTCATCTACATGTACTCAATGCTACATTGAAACTGAACCCTCTGTGGTTTCCTGCTTGTATGTCATTCATTTCCTTCTCTGAATGTCTTCCTCTTTATTCTCCATCTGCAAAATATTAT
>NW_011888891.1:1823436-1851617 GCF_000151845.1 Pteropus vampyrus | reverse complement strand
GGGCAGAGGAATAATCAGTCTTGAGTAAAAGGTTAAGAATACCTTCTAGGTTCTTTCACTTTCTAACTTCATATTGATTAATATAATGTTGAATTGGTCAGACCTTCCTTTAGAGGATTTTTGGAGATAAATACAGAAAAGGAGCAAGGTCTTTATATTAATACTTTCTCTTATAACAATTGTCTCAAATTGAAAACTTTTATCTAACTAACTCTTTCTTCCTACTTTAATAAAAGAAAATAAAATCGGATTCCTTATGGTAATTAAGGACCACAGCATTATTTTTTCAAAGATGTGTTTTTCTTCATTTTTGTGGAATGTACTATCTTTTTTACTAGAATATGTTAGACATATCACATTGGATATGGCAAGCTTTCTTTTAGAAATTTGGAAAAATCTTATATTCCAATCCTCTATTTTTATTCCTATCCACTGTCTTAATCTTGTCATCTACATGTACTCAATGCTACATTGAAACTGAACCCTCTGTGGTTTCCTGCTTGTATGTCATTCATTTCCTTCTCTGAATGTCTTCCTCTTTATTCTCCATCTGCAAAATATTATAGTTCTTCAACTTTCAGCTCCTGGAAAAATTTCCTTTCAACTCTCCAAGCTGACAGCAATGTTTCCTTCCTCTGAATTCACTGACATCTGTATGTTTCTCAATGCACATGGTAATTTGTTAAAATGTCACGTACCCATATTTATTAATAAGCTACTTGAGGTAAGGACTTTCTTACTCATATTCATATTTCCCACAATAAGCAACACAACATATCTTCAGAGATACTAAATGGATATCTATCTAACAAACTAATTAAAATATGTAGCTACTAATTCTAGGATTTCTTTATGAATGACGTACTCTAATACGCAGTACAATGTCTCCATTACATTCAGGTGGGCTAAGCCTAAACTTTGTTTCAGAGGCAGGGCCAGTTTTGAAAGACTTTATAAAATCACTAACAAATTCTGCTCAGACAAGGACATACCCAATGTGAATAGATAACTTGTTGGATGCATCTGCCAGCAGCTGAACTGCTGGCAACTTTTGTTTGAAGTGAAGAGCTTACAGCCCAGCTTTCATCACTGCACCTCCCTTCCATTATAATGTTTTGCCTCTTGTTTTATTTTTATGAAAGACTACAGTCTTGTCTTAGAATTTCTGGTATTATAGTACCTTAGGGAAATCTGATTATAGAGATAATCTACTCAATAGTGAAGAGTTTCAATTTGTTTCCATTGAGTTTTGTCAATTCGGAATCCCAGATACCTTTGTATTCCAGTCCATTGACTAGAGCCTCCCAGCCAGACGTTGAGGCATCTGTTTCTATAGTCTTTGGAACTGGGAAAGATAAATAAGAATGTGCGGGAATTATCTGTATATTTGCTAACCACCAATTTAGATTTAAATAGACTCCCTCTGTTAGGAAGACTAATGAATTCCAATTCTCTGAAATATCCTTTGCTTTTAACAAGCAAGATGGAAGGTATCTAAAGAAAGAGAGAGAGAGAGAGAAAGAGAGAGAGAGAGAGAGAGAGATACACAGAGGAAAAAGCTGTGAATAATGTCACTAGAGAACCAATTATGTTCACCAGCTGGCATTGAGAAACTTGTTTCCTTTGACAAAAAAAGATTTTCATTTTAGCCTCAAATTCCTTTTTGACGTTGTATTCTTCAGGGCTGAATGACGAATCCTCCCAGACACCCTCATAAAATGTTAGAAAGGAAATTCTGAACACTATTATTATATTTAATATGACGAAGCAATGGGCAAGAAGAGAAAAATGAGCTAAGGCTTCAACATGGCACTTAATGAGAATCAATTGAATAAAAATAAAGTGAAAATAAAACATTAAAACATAGAGATTGTCTCTCCAGCCACATGACTGAATCAATGAGATTCATTCACAACTTGGCATGACAGTGATAAAGAAACTGGTCAAGACATTTCATAGATATAAAAGTATGTTTCTTGTGAAATAGTTAACAGCTATATTTCCCAGTAATATGAACTCATTTGGACTCCCCTCCCCTCCGCCCACCATTTGTAAGCAATCCTCATTGATTGCAACTAAGCCTAGAACTGAGTCTTCTGTGCTTACCTGGATAAAACATGGTTACTTTAGGATCTCTCAGCTGATAAGACTTGGAAAGATGTGGTATCACCTAGCCTTGAGCTCATAGTAGAGGTCTTTTTTCAACTGCCAGAACCCCTGCATAGCTAATCTTGCCTGAGTTCCCTCTGTACCTCCTCTAAGCTGCTCTTTGGAGGAAATACTTGTGAATTCAGTCTTTTCACTTTACTACTATAAAACCTGCCTTTCCCAAGTATCTATTTGAAGTCTACAAAAATGTGTAAAGCAAGTTCACTCAGACAAACCTCTGTTGAGCCACTTAAAGCAGGGTCACTCCGTATCTGCTTACAATACCTTCTTTTTTCAAGGTGCCTAGAAATGTTTATTCATTAGCAAATGGCTTTCTTGATTGTGAACAGGGAGAACTTTAATCTAAAAGTTAATTGTTTTTCTTTCAAATGATGCCACCCTGCGTACATCTTACAGTTTGTGTACTGCCCTATTCCAGGTGCACTAGTCCCCATGGACTAAATTTCAGTGGCGTCTCCCTTCTCTGCCACCCAACCTGGATTGAAGAGAATGGCTGTCTTGACCCTATGCACAAAAATTATACATTTTGATATGGTTGGATTATTGACTGGATAATTACTTTAATATACCCTGTTCTGGGAGGAAAATGAAGTAGTTGTTCGTTTTCATGCCATTAACTCCCCAAAGTCTATTATTTCACTAAAACTTATATTGTACTAAAGATTACAGAAATATAAAGTTATCTAAATGACTCCTTAGCTCTGAACCTTCTTCAGCAGGAGAAATGTTTGACACATTTTATTTCACATGTCTTCATCTTGAATTTACCATTTCTTCTAAGGATGCAATTTTTAGTTATGGAAAGGAATTGAAAATCAAGGAGATTTCATTGATAGTTTATATCAGCCTTCTTACTTATAAATTCCCTGAAAATGTCTTCAAAAATGGTTTCTTTTTTTCCTTATTAATACATATTTTAAAATAGCAGCTTTATTGAGATATGATTCATCCACAAAACTAATTCATTTACAGTATACAATTTGGTTTCAGTGTATTCAGAGTTGTGCAACCATCACCACTAATTTCAGAACATTTCATCACTTTAGAAAGAAATGTCATACCGATAGCAGTCCCACCCCACACTCTACCCCCACCAGGCCTAGGGAAACACTAATTTACTTTCTGTCTCTAGAGATTTGCCTTTCTTAGATATTTCATGTAAATGAAATCATACAATCAATGGTCTCTTGCGACTGACTTTTTTCACTTAGCATATGTCTTCAAGGTTCACCCATGTTGTAGCAGGTATCAGTATTTCATTACTTTTTATTGGTAAATAATATTTGATTGTATGGATATACCATATTTTCTTTATCCATTCACCAGTTGATGGGCATTTGGGTTATTGCCACTTTTTGACTGTCATGAATAACGCTGCTATGAACATTCCTGCACGGGTTTTTTTTGTGTGAGGATTTATGCTTTTATTCTCTTAGTTATGTACTTCTATGTGGAATTGATGGGTTATATGGTAACTATGTTTAACATTTTGAGGAACTATCAGACTGTTTTTCAAAGTGGCTCCACCATTTTATAATCCTACTAGCAATGTACCAATGCTCTAATTTTTCTACATCTTTGTTAACACTTGTTATTTTCTGTCTTTTTTATTTTAGCCATCCTATTGGGGTGAAATAGTATCTCATTGTGGTTCTTATTTGCATTTCCCTAATGACTAATATACTGAGCATCTTTCCATGTGCTTATTGGTGATTCGTACATCTCCTTTGGAGAAATATCTATTGAAGTCCTTTGCTCACTTTTTTAATTACTATTTTTACTTGTGATAAAATATTCATAACATAAAAGTTGCTATCTTAACCATTTTTAAGTGTACAGTTCAATGGTATTAAGTACATTCTCATCATTGTGCAACTACCTCCAAAACTCTTTTCATATTGCAGAGTTGAAACTCTAAGCTCATTAAACATTAACTCCCTATTTCCCTTCTCCCCCTGTCTCTTGCAACCACCATTCTACTTTCTGTTTCTACAAATTTAACTACTCTAGGCACCTCGTATAAATTGAATCATATAATATTTGTCCTTTTGTGACTGGCTTATTTCACTTACCATAATGTCTCAAGATTCATCCCTATTGAAGCATGTGTCAGAATATCCTTCCTTTTTAAGGCTGAATAATATTATGTTGCATGTATATATCACATTTTGTTTATCTGTTCATCTGTTAATGGACACTTAGGATACCTCTACCCTTTGGCTATTGTGAATATGCTGCTGTAAACATGGATGTATGAATATCTGTCTGAGTCACTGCTTTCAGTTTTTTTGGATATATACCAAGAAATGGAATTGATGGACCATGTGGTAATTCCATTTTTAATTTTTTTTTAGGAACTGCCCCACTATTTTCTATAGCAGCTGCACTATTTTACATTCCCACCAATAGTGTACAAGGGTTCTAATTTATTCACATCCTCACCAACATTTGTTATTTTCTCCTTTTTTTTTTTTTTACTACTAGCCATCCTAATGAGTGTGAAATGGTTTTTCATTGTGATTTTGATTTTCATTACCCTAATGAAAATCATTAGTCATTAGTGATTGTATTAGTCAGCTCTGATTGCCATTATAAGTACCACAGACTGGGTGGCTTAAGCAACAGAAATTTATTTCTCACAATGCTGGAGTCTGGGAAGTCCAAGATCAAAATTCTAGCTGATTTGGTTCCTGGTGACAACTCTCTTGCTGGCTTTTGGATGGCTGCCTTATCTGTCCTCACATGGAGGAAAGAAAGTGATCTTTCTCTCTTTATCTTCTTCTAAGGCCACCAATCTTATTGGATTAGGACCTCACCCTTATGATGTCATTTAACCTTAATTATCTCCTAAAAGCCTTCTCCAAATATAGCCACTTGAATTTTGGAAGGACACAATTCAGTCCATAGCAGTGATGTTGAGCTATGTGCGTATTGACCATTTATCTGTATAGTCATGCTCCACATAATGATGTTTTGGTCAATGACGGACTGCATGTATGGCAGTGGTCCCATAACATTATAATGGACCTGAAAAATTCCTATCACCTAGTAATGCCATAGCACAACCCATTACTCACATGTTTGTGTGATGCTGGTGTAAATAAAACTACTGCTCTGAGAGTCATATAAAAATATAGCACATACGATTATGTACAATTATGGTTAATGATAACAAATGGTTATTTTTCTGGTTTATATATTTACTATATATACTTTTTATCCTTATTTTAAAGAGTACTCTTTATACTTATAAAAAAAAGTTTGCTGTAAAACAGTATGCCATGATATGCTGGCAGCAGCCTCATACATCTTGTGTTACTACAATTTTTGTTTGCATCATTTTCTTTTGTGCTTCATTTAATCTTATGTTGTTTTGTATAGTGACATGCTATACAGGTTTGTAGCCTAGGAGCAATAGGCTATACCATAAGCATAGGTGTGTATTAGTTATATCATCTAGGTTTGTGTAAGTGTACTCTATGATGTTTGCACAATGATGAAATTACCTAATGACACATTTCTCAGAATGTATCTCCATTGTTGAGCAGTGCACGACTATATATCTCTTTTGGAAAAATGACTATTCAGTTCTTTGTCCATTTTTTTCCTGTATGGGATTTTCTCATAGAGAAATTGAATTTCGTCCTTACAGTTAAAAAGAAATCAACTGGAGTTGTATTTAACCATGAAGTTAATAAAAGTTACATAAATCATGTGATCTTCAAAGTCTTTGTAAATGTCTTTTTGAGTATTTTGTTTTGAATATTAAGATTTTCTTGTGAAATACAAAATTTCAGGTTATGTTTACTATAATACTTTCTCCTCAATTTGTTAGAGTTTATATGATCAAATTTATCATTTGGAAAACTAATATTGTATTGTAAGTGGCTGCTTAAAGTCACTAAGAATTATAGTGCTTTCCAAAGCCCTTAGGACCTTTTTGTGACTGAAAATCAAGTTGTTCTTTTCTTTTTAAAAAATTTTTTATTTATTTAAGATAAAAAAAAGCCAACTCACCCATTTCTCCTACTCCCCACCTCCCGTCTTTTGCAACCACTAATCTATTCTCTGTGACTATGAGCTTGTTTTTTTATTGTTGTTTTTGATTTTTAGATTTCATGTATGAGTCATACAGTATTTGTCTTTGGTTTATTTCACTCAGCATAATGCCCTCAAGGTCCATCCATATTGTTGCAGATGACATGATTTTATTCTTTTTATGGTTGAGTAATATTCCATTGTGTATATATATACCAAAATTCCTTTATCTATTTATCCATCAATGGACACTTAGGTTGTTTCCACATCTTGGCTATAGTAAGTAATGAACACAGGGGTGCATATATCTCTTTGAATTAGTGTTTTCATTTTCTTCGAATAAATACCCAGAAGTGGAATTGCCAGATCATATGGTAGTTCTATTTTTAGTTTTTTGAGGGAACTCTAAACTCCATACTGTTTTGCACAGTGGTTGCACCAATTTACAATCCCATCAACAGTGCGCAAAGATTCCCTTTTCTCCATGTCATCTCGAAAACTTATTATTTCTTGTCTTTTTTTGATAATAGCCATTCTAATAGGTGTGGTTTCATTTCATTATGTTTTTATTTGCATTTCTCTGATAATTAGTAATGTTGAGCATCTTTTTTTTTATGTACCTATTGACCATTTGTATGTCTTCTTTGGAAAGATGTCTATTCAGACCTTCTGCCCATTTTTTAACTAGATTTTTTTTTTTTTTTTTTTGCTATTGAGTTGTATGAGTTCTCTATATATTTTGGATACCAGCCCCTCAGCCCCTTATCAGATATACAATTTGCAATTATTTTCTCCCATTTAGTAGATTGCCTTTTGGTTTTGTTGATGGCTTCCTTTGCTGTGCAGAAGCTTTTTATTTTTATATAGTCCCATTTGTTTATTTTTGCTTCTGTTGTTTTTGCTTTTGGTGTCAGATTAAAAAAATCATCACCAAGACTTATGTCAAGGAGATTACCACCTATCTTTTCTTCTAGGAGTTTTATGGTTTGAAGTTCGACATTTTTTAATCCATTTTAAGTTAATTTTTGAGAGTGGTGTAAGATAGACTTCCAGATTCATTCTTTTGCATGTCTAATTTTCCCAACTCCATTTATTGAAGAGACTATCTTCTCCCCATTGTATATTCTTTGTGGTAAATTAATTGACTGTGTAAGTGTGAGTTTATTTCTGGGCTCTCTATTCTGTTCTATTGATCTATGTGTCTGTTTTTATGCCAAACCATACTGTTTTAATTACCACAGCTTTGTAATATAGTTTGAAATCAGAAAGCATCATGCTACCAGCTTTATTCTTTCTCAAGATTGCTTCAGCACTTCGACCATTTTTAATTTGGCTTGTTTGTTTTTTTGTTGTTGAGTTGTAAGAGTTATTTATATATGCTGGATACAAGCTCCTTTCCAAATATGTGATTTTAAGATATTTTCTCCCCTTCTGTGAGTTGTTTTTTACTTCTTGATAATAACCTTTAAAGCATAAAAGATTTTAATTTTGGTGAAGTATCATTTATTTTTTATTTTGTTGCTTGTTCTTGTGGTGTCATATCTAAGAAGTTGTTACCTAATTCAAAGTCATGAAGATGTACTCTTGTATTTTCTCTAAGAGTTTTATAGTTTTAGCTCTTACATTTAAATTTATAATCTATTTTGGCTTAATGTTTCATATCATATATTTCTTTTTAATCTTCAAGATCATAGTAGTTTAGAATATTCTTTACTAGTTTAGATATGAAAAAATTAGTAAAGAGGTTTTTTTGGGGTTTTTTTTTAGGAGTCTTCTTAAAAAGATGATCACTGACTCATTGCAGACATGGGACATCATATCTATTTATACCATCAAAAATATACCTCATCTGCATAAGCTAATTCAGTGTGTTTTATAAGAAGAGAAATTCAAACATAAGGTAACTTAGGAATGGCTGCCAATAGCAGCTGAGATAACACTCATTAAAAGAGTATGAATAATATCTTGATTACAAGTAAAATCTTGGTTTCATCTTTTTAGCCCAAAATTGGCTAAGACTACATATCATTTTTTAGTCTGATTAATGGCAAAGTAACTAATTAGAGTCAGAAAGAGATTAGCAAATTATTCAAGATGTCAAGTGCAGTCAAAGTGCCATTTTGTCATCGATAATATAGTAAAGCTCATAGCGACAGGTGTGTATAATAAATAGGAACTGAAAATACTCAGATCTTGAATTGTCAAGGTAATGTTTTTAAAATCAGCATTATTTAGATTTGATTTTTTTTTTTGTCTGAATTATCATACTGTAGAATTGGGCTTTGGTTTAACTGACATGCTAATATTTGGTGTGTATTTTCTTTTTGCTTTGCAGGATGTACAGAATCAAAAATTAAAGACAAGCATATGGTACTGTGAGGTAAATGATTGTTTCTTTCCATGCATACTGCACTCTTGATCTTGATCTATTGAAAAATATTATTATTTTAAGGAATAGATATTATCTTTGTGTCAACAGTTCCTTAGATCTGCGACAAACCTAATTTATTAGAATTCATATCATTGTATGGCCATAATTTCTGGTTGGGTCTACCATCTTTAGGAGTTTGATGGGAAACTTTCTCTCCTAATAATAGTACCAGCAGGCTGATCAATTGGGTTATTCAACCAAATCCCCCTTCAGTTCTTTAATAAGGTTGACATTTCCTCTTTTTGACAAGTTGCCTTTTGGGCTACTACTAACAGGTTTGGGATGATGAATTTTTATCCTGGAATTCCAGAATGTTTGATGATATTAGAGAGATATCCCTACCTCTAAGTGCCATCTGGGCCCCTGATATCATCATTAATGAATCGTAAGTGTGCCAGGTATATTTCTGTGGGGTTTAGACTGCTAGGAATATTCAGGCTATTTTCTGCCTATTTTTACTCATTGTTGCTATTTTTTGTTTCTCAGCTTGAAGAGGAGCATATTGTTAGGAATATTCCAGTTAAAATATCATGAATTGACATCATTTATGATACAGATTTGATTATTAGAGCTTAAGGTTACTCATGGATTTTTTTGTGTGTTATAATGGTAGCAAGCGAGTTAATTTATGAGGTTGTCATTGCTGCATTCACCCATCTTTGCTACAGTGAATAATCTCAGGGAGAAGTGAGTCTGTCCTTGCACTTCTAGGCTATTCGTGGGTGTCACGGACACTATCATCTCGTAATCAGTTCCATGTATTGAACCATCCAAAGCTCTCTGTGTAACAACGAGGTCTTTTGTGTTTCATATAGCATGAACATTGAAAGATTACCTGACTTTCCTTATGTTTATGTGAACTCATCTAGGACTGTTAAGAACTCTAAGTTCATCCAGGTGGTCTCCGCATGCAGTTTAGAGACATATGCTTTTCCATTTGATATCCAGAATGGCAGCCTAACCTTCAATAGCATTCTACACACAGATAAACTGTGAGAGGTACAGTCTTCTTGTGGGAAACATACCTGTGATGAGTTGGCACGCATAGGTGAAATTTTATTATGCCACTTCTCAGGTTTATTCTTGCATATAATTGACTTTTTACAAATCGAAATCTCTTTTTGTAGTTACTTAGCTCCTGCTGTAACTCAGACCAAATATAGAGTTGTGCCCAGATGTATAGCCTATTGCAGCTGTTGGTTTGGGAATACAATATTAGGCCTCTACTGCCACTGGGAACATTATAAAAGTCTCATGAGCGGCTCTATCATTCTATGAATAGTGGAATCTAAACCCTATATTCATAGTTGGTATTTTTTTTTCATGGCTAGAAAGATTTTATTTCACAACTCTACCCATAATTCAAAAGGGTTATATTGAATCTCATCTCAGCAAGACTGTACATGTAGAGGCAGGAGTAAAAGGAAGGATTTGATGTTGGTGCTTCTCTCTCTATGTGGAAGTCAATTGTTTCTGTTGTTTTCAGTGGAAGATGTAGACTTAGCCTTCTTGAGGAGCAGAGAAGACATTAAGCATGACAAAAAGTCATTGTTGAATGATAGTGTGTGGGAGCTTTTTTCTGTGTCATCAACATACAACATCCTGCAGAGCAGCGCTGGACATTGTTCACTGATTCAGTTTCACGTGGGTCCTTCACCTTCCTGTCCCTGTTGCCTACTTCTCTGAAATCTTTGGCTTTCTCTGCTGAGAAATCTCTGCTCTGTTGCATATTCTCATTCATTATCATCTAAGAACTGCCGATACAGATGGCTCTGGACATCCACTTGCATTCTGGCTTTTCAGAGACCACAGGTTTATTAACAGATCCTGAACTTCTGCTATTGATTCTCCATGTGTGAATATGAAGAGACACCAGAGACCTGAACCCCTCCACCACAGTAGGAATCCTCAAGCCTTTCAGTACATGCTAACATCCTCACTTCCAATTGCTTCTGAGAGAAAACAGAAAAAAACAAACAAAAAAAAAAACCCACGCACAACAATAAGAAATTGGGAGAAGAGTGTCTCTTCAACATTATTGTACTGTTTTTAACCGAGTAAATTATTAATTCCAGATGCAGATGCATAAAATTACAATATTACTAACTTGAATGTCTTGAGGGGTTAACTAACAAATCACCTGCAGGATCGTCACAGACCACTGGTGGTTTCCAGATCAGAGAGAACAACTTCTCTTAAAGGATATGATGAAAATCCAAACTTCTCAGATGCACCACCAGGAATGCTCTTGGTTGCACTGTTCACAGAGAAATTTGTCCAGCAGGGCCCTGGCTGGGGGCGGGGAGGGGGAGTGGTTAGGACACTGAAACTGCCTTGCACTCCCAGGACAGCCATTCTCCCTTCCCTGACCCTCCTGGCAAAACATCCTGATATGATGGCTGCAGCAAGTTCATGCAACCAGTAGATTCACTTTATTAGTATTCAGCTCCGCTTTTCTGCACAAAATCAGCTAGTGGTGATAGTATTTGGAAGGAGGAGGGAATCCTTTATGCCAGGTAATAGATTTGATTGAAAAATAGAGACTATAGACAGATCAGGATTGCACACAGATGAATTCTCCTGAAAGTAAACCTTTTGAATAAGAAGGAAAATTCAGACTAGACTAAGGCATTATGGTTACAATGGATAATTATAAGCTAAGGGGTTGTGGTGATGAAATAAGCTATTATTGAGGGCACAGATGCCCCTCCATTGGTTAAAGTTTTGTATGCAGCTTTCCAGCAAAGCTCTTGTTATAGTGGAGCCTCTTAGTAAAAGCTGTAGTTTGAACCTGACTAATGTATAACTCTGAGTACTAGCTAATTGCAACTCATACCTTCCTAGCAGTGGGGTTTAGGTTCTTACCTATTCTGCTTGGGGTTTAGCAAAGCTTGCATTGTGGCTTGTTTGTCCACTTTTTTTAGCGAGAGGATGGGAGGGGAAAAAAAGAAAGCTTTTTTAATTTCGATGAGTTTCTTGGCTAAGAGTAAACACCTCATTAATTTTAAAGATATCAGCCTGCAAACATTATTAATGCAGCCCGAATAATGGAGAGCATTAAAGGCAAATGTGAGGGAGTAGCACGTGCAAGGTGGAAAACAGTCACCTACCAAGCACTCTGGAGAACGCTGCACACACCATTACCTACACTGCACGGAGACGAACAAAGGCAAAAGATGGGGCTGGCAAACAGGAGCATGCGCGTGCTCTCTCTCTCTCTCTCTCTCTCCATAGTGCAGCCATTATTTGTAGATACATGTCACCTTTCACCCTAAATATTAATTTGCCTTTTCAACAGTGGGCAAAAGGTTTTCTATGTACTAGCTCCATTTTAAATATGATGAGCTGAGGCATAAACAATTAAAGAGAAGGCTTCCCTAGATCTCAGGAAACGGGGTCTCAATACTTTGTTCTCTTCACTGCCATGCTTTTTCTCCATTTACTGGAGGTGGGCAGAGATACGTTTTATGCTCTCAGAGCTTTTCCTTCGATCCCTTTGCCCTGGTGGCTATGGTAGGTTATCCAGCAGGGCTAGATTCCACCCAAGCCTTCTGGAACAGAGTAGGGAAGGAATCCTGAGTAGAGTCATAGATCATATTTGGTAGGACAGGGAACCAGACTTAGGAGCTTAAAGAAGATTCAGTGACTATCATAGTTCTTTGCTTCCCTCAAACTCTCTCAGTCTCCATGCTTCCCCATTCCTGCTATGTGCACCACGGCTGGGCTCATGTTCTCTTACTTTGTATCAGACATACTGTTCTAAATTTAGCAACTGAGGCACCCCAGTGTCCTTCAACAGCCCTTGGCCAATGATGGGAAATTTAGAGCCCAGTTCCATTTGAACTTTGGGCTCGCCAGGTTCCTGACAGCAAAGAGCCATCTCCCTCTTAATCTAATCACCAGTTGTGTCCCAGTCCAGAATACCCAGCAGGGAGTTGAGGAGAGGTGAGGCAGACAGGAGGAACAATGATCTATTTGAAATATGTCATTGCTCTGGGCCTTGTGTACACTGCTGCCATTGAAACAAAATCAAGTGTTCTGGATGCCCTGTTGGTTCCAGCTAATGTGCAATCATAACTCCTGGCTCTAGGACACGTATTGTTTATTAAAGGGCACCGCTGATGTTTTGGAGTCAGGGTGCATTCCCCAGGGGGCCCAGAGCAGAGGTACTTCTGCCTATAAGGATATCTGTGTGCAGCTGGGCACCCGATCCAGCAGCCATGGAAGGGGAGGTTTCCTCCAATACATTATTGGAGGTGCTGGTTCCCAGAAACAGCAGGGTAAGCATTCAATTTCTGTATGGCAGTGGTTTTTGTTTGTTTGTTTGTTTGTTTGTTTGTTTTAAGAATGAGGGTAGAAGTGGAAGGAGGTAGGAATAAAATTTAAGAATTCATACTGGATGAAAAAGGGTGGGCAGCTGTGGGAACTAAAGTGAATCCATCCATAGATCTCACACTAAGTAAAGTGTTCATTTGGGCAAGAATTGGGGGGCCCACAAGGGACTTCTAGAAAAATGCAGGGGGGCAATTGGGAAAGAAAGGTGCCTCATTTATCCTCTTTTGTTGACATAATTTTTCTTTCTCGTTTAGAGTCATTTTGTTGAGATATCTATTGAATGCATCTCATAAACTTGATAGAAGATCCTTGTGAGTGCCAGATCATCAGTGGAAGAGAGAGAGAGAGAGAGAGAGAGAGAGAGAGAGAATTTAGAACCCTAGAAATATTTTCAGAGTTACTCGAGTAATCCTGGAATCATGGACTCTGCTCATTCTCATCTAGCTCGAGCTATGGTCCAGGTTTAAGAAACTCTCACTCTAGTACAAGGATCTTACTTAAATGGCAGTAACTTTCCCATTCTTTCTGAATTAAGAATGTTGGGAGGGGCTTGGGAGAAGAGGAAAATGGGCTTTGGTATGAGCCGTGAGTCTGGGCGTCAAAATTTCAACTATGTCATAAAGACGGTCATGCAAAATTGAGTACTGGTGGGGTCTACCATCAAGGAGGCAATTAGTGGCTAACCTTGGGGCCTATTCCATCTCCAAGGAGCTCTCCACACACACATTCTGAATTAGATTGATCTCTTTCATTAACAACAATAGGCTCCAAAATACCTTTGTGTACTTATTATTACCTGGCTTTAATGGATAATGAAATTGTGGCATAATATTGCTAACACCTGAAGGGTGTCTAATGGAGAACATGGACTGAAACTAAAGTGCTTTTTCTTCCCTTTCTGTGGAATTTAAAGGCACCAGCTCCTTTAGTCCATTAAAAATGATGGGCTCTAGGTAGGGGCAGTTTCGCAGAGAGCAGTGTCTCACTGAGTTGGTGACATCCCTTCCCCCCAGAATGAGCAGAGATTGCTGCCTCTGGCATGGCCTCAGCGGGCTGACCTCAGTAGGAGAGCCCCCATGTGGGCTAACTCCACGATCCCACCCCATAGAACTACGATGCAACTCACCAAACATCTTTTGAGCTCTTATCTTTGACAGGCTCAATGGTAAGCACTAAGACACAAACATGAATAAAACAAGGCTCCTGATATTATTATACGCCTCAAAATCTTCCCAGGGAGACATAATAACAATAACCACAAATGGAGCATTTTCTCTATGTCAGGCACCATTTTAAGGGCTTGTACATATAATCCTCACTTCTGTATGAAGTGGGTGCTCTAAGTATCTGTAGTTTTACAAATGGCTGAATTGGGGTGCAGAAAAGTTATGTAACTTACCCAAGGCTACAGTGTGACTGATGGAGGCTAGAATTGAACCCAGGCAATCTGACTCCAGAAACTATGTGCCTAATTCTATATGATAATTACACAAAATTAAACATAATCCCATCTATTTCAGCCCATTCTTTGGCATCTGTCCACTGTGTTCCTAGTGCTGCCATAACAAAGTAGCACAAACTGGATGACTTTAAACAACAGAAATTTATTCTCTTACAGTTTTGGAGGCTAGAAGCCTGAAATCAAGGTGTCAGCAGGGTTGGTTCCCTCACAGGCTCTGAAGGAGGATCTGTTCCTTGCCTCTCTCCTAGCTTCTGGTGGATGACTGTGATCCTTGGCACTTCTTGGCTCCTAGATGTGTCACTCCAATCTCTGCTTCTATAGTCACATGGCCTTCTCCTTTGTGTGTCTCTTCTCTTCTTAAAGCCAAACTAGTCATATTGGATTAAGCACACGCCTTCTCCAGTAAGACCTTATCTTAACTAACTAGACCTGCAATGATCCCATTTCCAAATAAGGTCACATTCTGAGATTCCAGGAAGGACAGAATTATTGGGCAGGGCAGGGGGTGCATTATTCAATCTAGAATAGTCCGCCAACCTCTGGCTTCCAAAAATTTATGTCTGTCCCACATGTAAAATACATTCATCCTATGACAATAGCCCCAAACATCTTAACTCATTTCAGCTCCAACTCTAAGACCAAAATATCATCTAAATATAAACTCAAACATATCTAAATCTCAGCATCTAAATCAGGCATAGACTCTGGGTATGGTCCATTCTGAGGTAAACTTCCTCTCCATCTGCAGACTCGTGAAACATCTAACCACCATAGTTTGGGTCCTCATCCCATAAGACAGGGGAGGGGAGAGGTGTAAAGGATGAGACCTGTCCTACTGACAGTCCTAATTCCAATATTTAGGATAGTGCTTGACACTCTGTTCATGCTCAATTAATGTTTCTTGAACAAGAGAATACAGGGCTTTTGAAAATCAAATGAGATAATGAATACACAACATTTCTGAAAACTGTGTGATAAAATTAGTATTTCTTTAGGCTGCACTGGTCTCGTAGAGAAAATTTGCCTAGTCCATAACATTGCCCCCTATGTCAGCCCCAAGGGAAAAGGCAGATTCTCTGTTCTTGAAGAAAACTAAAACTGTAGGTACTGTTTGATCTGTCCTAAGAGTGGCAACATCCTTGCTAAAGGTAAGAGAATGGATGAGGTAGTTTTAGAGGGTCTATCTTTTTAAAAGCCAAACAGACAGGAGAGTTTTCTGCTTTGTGTTACAGCAGAAGCACATTGTCTCTCCTTGTACCTATGTTCCCCCTCTACTTTCAGCTACTGTTGATATTCAGTGAGAAATATCCTCCTGACAGGACCAGCTACATAATTTGTAGGGCCTAGTGCAAAGTGAAAATGCAGGGCCTCTTGTTAAAAAATTATTAAGAACTTCAAAATGACACCAGCAGAGCATTAAACAAAGCGCAGGGCCCTTCTAAGTGTGGGGGCTCTGTGCAACTGCACGGATTGCACGCTCGCCCATGAAGCCGGCCTGCCTCCCAACCTCTCAGCTCTTGTCACACCTCTCCTCTGGTAACTGCACTTTCTTGGAAATCAGAGGTCCCGAGGAGCCACACCACCCACCCTTGGTTCTGACTCAAATTTACATTCACTATCTACATCAGCCTCTGGGTGGAGAGGAGTCATCTCAGCATGTGCTATGTACAGAGGAACTTTAAAGAGTACAACAGCTAATTTCAACTGTACCCAAGATGTTTGGCAAGGCAAAAGTAAGCTGCCCTTTTACATAGGAAAAATCGAGGCATGGACAGGTTAAATACCTTCACCTGGTGTTGCTTGAACAAGCACATGTAAGCACTGGAACCCTGTTCCCTTGACTACATCTGGTTTCTTTCCACTTAACCAATGTGCTTATCTGCAGTTTTCTTTAGGGAGGTATTCTTTTATTTTTCATCCCCTTCATGTAATAGCTGCCATGAAGTCTCTAGGAGGTCTTCTACTTCTACCCACCAGAGACAGCAGGCGTGGTCACCCCCCACCCACCATCCCATATGGCTAGATCACCCATAGTTTAGGCTGGGCCCACAGTACAGGACCCCTGTGGGCTCTGACCACTTGGATCTCTTCTTGCTGCCCCCTCCTAACCACAGCCAGCTCAGTCACAGCATGATGAAGGGAGCTGGAGAGGTGCAGGTTAATGACGGTTCATTTTGTTGTTGTTTTTCTTGTTGATTGCATCTTGGTAGAAATGTGTTTTAACGAAATTATTGCAAAGCAGTGAGTGTCGCTTTGGTTTGAGTATTTGCAGCCAATTATGTTCAATGCGAAAGACAACAGCCAGGCTGCAATCCGCCAAATGGCTCTGGCCTGTCAAGCTCCACTGAGTCGGTATCTGCACTCAGACCCAATGGCTGGGGGGTCCCCACTCTCATCAGCAAGATGATATCTGGTCTTACCTAGCCAAGCCATTCCCTTGCCACCTTCTGTACCATCCCTGGCCTCTGTCTCGGTTCGTTTCTATGTGATTCTCTTCCAGAGCAGGTGACAGAGGTGAGCAAGAAGAACCCTGAACTCAACTCAGAAGTCTGGTCAGATCAAGAGTTATAGCTATGCTGTATGAGAAAAGAACACTGGGTTTAGAATCAGCTCTGCCACTTACCTTACTTAAGGGGGCTGAGCTTTATTTGTTAAAATTTATAATGTGGGAATTTTATATTACCTCCCAATAAGCTTGCAGTGAAGATTTAACCACATCACATGCAGTAAAGCATCTAGTGTACTCTCTAACATATAGAAAATTTTCAATCGTTTTGTGAATCAGAGAAATGGGAGATTTCAGACATCGTTTTTTCCCGAATTCGACAACAAAGGGCCCAGTCCATTCATTTGTTCAGTAAACATTTATTGACTATCCACTATAAAATAGGTGTTATCTCTGACTCTGCAAGAGATTAAAAAAACGTCACTGCTTTCACCATCAAAGGGCCCTGTCATTCCCTGGTTTCTCTCCAGGAAGGATGAGAATAGTTAGTGTTTACTAAAGATAATTCTTCTCACCATCTCAGAGAAGCTAGTTGTAAAAAAAATGACAGCAACAATCATAATAATTTAATGAGACTAATTCCCAGCTACAAAAGCCACTTAGCATCTCTGTGAGCCCAGCTGTACTACGGTCATCACTGGATATCTTCAACTGGCCCCTGATGCCTTCAGCTGGCCCCTGATGCAGATTCGTTTTCATTTTCCTCTGCCTTTGTGCTCCTGGAGACTTGAGCTGGGGCCTGCAGAGATGGGATCCCTGGTCATGTTTGGCCAATAGGGGATCAGGGGAGCAGTGGGAGAAGATTGGAGTGAATGGGGTGCTTATCTCTCCATGTTCCTTTCTGTGGAGTTGCCACCAGGCTGAATGTGTCCTTAGGAGGAAGATACAACTCCTGTCCAGCAGCCCTCTCCACATGGCTTTCCCCTCAGGTCCCAGTCACGTTCCTAGTCCCTGGCCCCTTAATGTGTTTTAACGAAATTATTGCAAAGGTAGGAACAGCTTTTCCAGTCCACTCAAATCTCTGGGGCACTGCCCTCCTTCTTGTCGTTTCCCTATGCCCTCCCGCACCTTATAAACAGCCTATTAAGCCCTTCCAAATTTCCCAATTTAATTGTGCTATTCCTGCCCTGACTCCAACAGATACACAGGTGCTAAGGAGCTTGCATTCCAAGTAAGAAGATAGACTAAACCAAAAATAATACAGTATGTTACATAGTAAGTGGTTTAAGAAGAAAGATTTTGGTGTAAGACCTGGTTTTAAAACAGTTTCTCACTCATCAGCTATGTGAGTTTTGAAAAGCAATTCATCTCTATGAACCTCAGTTTCCTTATTTATAAAATAAAGATAATAATATCCAGCCCTTAGAGTTGCTGTGAGGATTGAATAAGACAAAACATATGAAACATTTTGTCTGGTGCCTGGCAAACAGCAAGTGCTAAATAAATAGTAGCTTCTTATTATAATTATTAATATTAATATTAGCTCTATGTAAAAGTTTGAAATATTTTTCTACTTTCTAAACCACAAAATAGTCTTCTATTTCTAAACTACATAGACTTTTCATATTATACAAAAAAATTGGAATTTCAGGGTGAGTTCTTGGCTGTGGGTTTGGCCAAGCATTAGTCCATCAGCTTACATCTTCTTTTCAACAGATACCTTGTCTCTGGCCAGGTAATGATTCGCAGACACTTGCTGGTCTACCTCATGAGCCTGCTGATTCCCAGCATCTTCTTCATGCTCGTGGACCTGCGCTTCTACCTACCCACAACTTGCCACGCCAGGATTGTGTTCAAGACCAGCATACTGGTGGGCTATACTGTC
Source organism: Pteropus vampyrus (assembly GCF_000151845.1). Taxonomy (NCBI): domain Eukaryota; kingdom Metazoa; phylum Chordata; class Mammalia; order Chiroptera; family Pteropodidae; genus Pteropus; species Pteropus vampyrus. The sequence continues at coordinate 1,832,851 of NW_011888891.1, read as the reverse complement.
TCCAGGGTCAACATGTCCGACAAGATGCCACAGAGCGCAACAAGCGCCCCTCTAATTGGTAAGCAGCCTTGGGGTCACTGGACACCCACCTTATCTGACTCCTGTCAAAGATCTGCTTTTGCATTTCAGCTTGGGGAGGGAGAAGCCCCCGAGACTGCAGCTAATTCCACCTTCTCCCGTTCCTTCCCTCAGGGGTCTTCACAGTCTGTATGGCCTTCTTGGTTCTCAGCTTATCTATGTCCATCTTGTTGGTCAAATTTCTTCACGACCAGCGGTACAGTTGGCAGGAGTGGCCCCTCTTGTGCCTTCAAGAGACACTGATGCTGATTGGCCTAGAATGGATCCCAAGGCCCAGCTTGCTGGGATGACAGGTTTGTGAGAAGCTCTGAGGTCCCTATCCTGTTTTGCTTTATCACCCTCAGCACGAGCTCCCATTGGTGAAACACCAAGTCATGTGTCCAGCTGTGTGAAAATTTGAAACACCTGCCTCTTAGCCTCTGCACTGCATTTCACATGACCTCTCTGGAGACGGAAAGCTGTCTCCTGCTGACTTTCTAGAAAGTCTCATTTTAGTTTGGAGGTCATATCTTTAATCCCCTTAGCTTGTTTTATTTTCTAGGTTCAACCAAAAACATAAAGTGACTGAGCCATTGACTCCAGAATAGTAGTGCCATATGCAATGCGTGTATATATCTTTAGATTCTAGTAGCTTAATATGAAAAGGTTTAAGAATGATCCCGGCCACTAAAGCTGCAACTGAGTCAACATGGGCTGGTCCTTAGCTCAGAAAATCTCTAGATGGATTTAGCCTAGACTCCTTACAAACACAGTTCTGCCATGTTCTCCGGGGCTTACTTCAGCACAGACTTGCCTCCCTTCAGTAAGTAGGGAGAGAGTCCCCAACCCCAACTCAACCCTCTGCCAAGTTTTGCCCATAATCTTCCTTAAAGGATGAGGCCATTAGCCTCAGTGGAAAGTCCGGGAGGACTTTGATGGCACCTCATTCACCTAAGGAATTTTTCTCTCTCACACAGAGTCCCCTGTCTGTTGAGACCACCAGGCTCAGTCAGGCACCCTGAATGAAGTCTTATCCCAGCTTCAATCTATCAGCAACTACTTCTGAACCCAAGACCAGGCTGGCTGGCCCTCCTGGAACACTTTGACCACCTGCTCTTTCGAGGCTACCTTGTCATCCTGGGACTCTACACCATCACCCTGTGCTCCCTCTGGGTGCTTGGAGTGGCTTGTGAAGATCGAAGTCGGCTGGTCTCAGTCAATGTGCTCTCACAGCACTTGGGGAAATCTGAAATTGGAGGGGAGAAACAGTGGGTTTAAAAGCTCTCCAGCCCCTGTTGCCTCTTTTCATTCAGTCCAGGTATGCACACCTAATTTTATCAATAGCTCATTAGGTGTGCATACCTGGACTGAATGAAAAGAGGTCATGATAAAAATGGTCATGATAAAAATGCATAAACAGTACAAGGTATATAGTGAAAAATACGCCTGACTCCTTATCTGAGTTCACTCCCCAAAGTGACCACTATTAGCAGTCTCTTTCAGAAAATTTCTAGGCACGTACAAGCATACATGTATGTTTTAGCAGGTTTTTTTGTTTTTTTTTGTTTGTTTGTTTGTTTTAAGCGTAGTATCCCTTCATTTCCCAATCCTTGCTTGGTTACTTATTTAGTCAGTCATTCAACAAAATCTTTATTGAGTGTCAAATTCTAGGCATTGTGTTAGGTACATCAGAAAATAAGTTAGTCACAGAACATTCTTCCCTTGACTTGATTCCTGAGGTCAACCTTGTATTAACCAAAACACAAAATTCCACCATATCGGTATCCTGAAGCTCTTATTCCACTATCCCAGTTGAGTCCATCTTCCCCTGTGTTGCCTCAGCAGTGCATTACTATTGCATTGGGAATCAGGTGCCGAGGCTTCCAGGCCCAGCCTAGCACATTTAGTCAATACACACCATGGGTAAGGCACTGAACTGGAAGATAGGCTTCATGCATGGCCCTTGGTTCAAGAAATTTATAATCTGCTATCTTTGTAGTAATCTGCTTGGGCTGCCATAGCAAAATACCACAGACTGAGTAGCTTAAACAGAGATTTATCTCCTTACAGCTCTGGAGGCTAAGTCCAAGATCAAGATGATGGCAGGGTTGGTTTCTTCTGAGGCCTCTCTCCTTGGCTTGTAGGTGGCTACCTTTTCCACGTGTCTTCACATGGTCTTTCCTCTGTGTGTGTATCTGCATTCAAATTTCCTCTTGTTAAAAGAACAATAGTCATATTGGACCCGCACTAATGGCTTCGTTTAACCATAATTATTTCTTTATGGACCCTATCTCCAAATACGGTCATATTGTGAAGTACTGGGGGATTAAGGATTTCAACATAGAATTTTTGGGAGACACGAGTAAGTCCATTACACTGATATGATTGTGGAGGCTGACAAATCCAAAATCTTCAGGGTAGACCAGCACGCTGGAGACCCAGGGAAGAGTTGTGGCTTTAGTCTAAAAGCAGTTTGCTGGCAAGGTTTCCTCTTCTTCTGGATAGATCAGTCTTTTCCTGTTAAAGCCTTTAAATGATTGGATGAGGTCCACCCACGTTTTGAAGGATAATCTGTTTTACTCAAACTCCGATTTAAATGTTTATTCTATTTAAAAAAAAAAAAATACCTTCACAGAAACATCTAGAATGTTTAACCAAATATCTAGGTACTGAGGCCTAGCCAAGTTGACACATAAAATTAACTATCACAGTTCCAATGGCCCCTTAGCTTTCTACCTATGCCCACAGCTACTTGTCCAGAGCAGAAGAGCTCTGATCATCTGGCACCTGAGTAACTAATCAATTTCTGACTCATACTCTTCAGTAGCCAAATCTGTATTAATTGGTCTATCTTTTGTCTTCATAACCTGAATCCTAAGGTTAGAATTCAAGCCTTCTGTGAAATTTCCCTCCCCTTATATTTGACTCTCTTCACTTCTCATTCTTCCTATTATAGAGTCTTCAGTCTAGCCAAGCCAACTTGCTTGCCACCCTGTTCAGGAAAGGCTTTATTTACACCTAAGTCTCTACTTTTAGTTGGCATACTCTTCTTTGTTTCACCAACCTGTATGTCGCTGAGAACCCTGCTCAAAACATCCTTATTCCCCCAACCTTTTTCACCTGATCATCTCATGACGCTGTCCCTCTTCTCTATCTTTAGTCTGACATTACCTTTTATCCTTCTCCCTTTGAACATTTTATAGCTCTGTGTATGTTTGTGTGCGCATGTGCATCATTTATCAGATAGATCACACACTACTAGAATTGTAATCTCGTTTTCCATTTCTAGTTTATCTCTCATCTCTGCTCAGGTCCATATAGAGTTTTGCTTATGGTGATTCTGCAATAACTATCTCAGAACAACTTATTCTAGCTCCTTGATGATGGTGGACATATTTCTAGTGTGTTTTCCCAAGTCTAAAGGACAAAATCTACCTAAGGTCAGATACCCAGTCCCTCAGCGTCACCCAGTCAGGGCAGCCATCAGGAGTTGATGGGTAGAAGAACTCACTGGGTTAAATGACAGTCATCTCTCCTAATGCTGCCACAAAAGACACAAAAGTCCAAAGTCGTTTTCTAGAAAGTTTTTCCAGCACTAAAATTGCCTTTAAAAAAATCTGCTCCCCTTCACTCCCCCCTGAAGAAAAAGAATTTAAATTCAAACAGCCTTTACCTGCATCCTCCTTCTCTCATTACCTCCCAGTTAGTGCTCAACGCCAATTGTCCATGAAATTCCACTGCTGCTGTTAATGAAATGAGGAACATAAGAAGTTTGTGAACAGGAAGTGTCCACTCAAACATCCACCTGTTTCCCTCCTCACTTCCTACTTTCTGCTACTGGCTTCCTCTGCCTGGACCTGCTCAGTTAGCCTCTAAATTGATCCCTATATCTCTCTTCACGTCCTCATTTATGAGAGGAAGAAAAGGTCTGCAATGAACTCCCTACTATGGAGTCTCCTTCCTTTCCAACCGTGTCTTGGAGAAAGCACCTGATTTTAGCCCTGGCTCTATCACGTTCTAGCTGAGGGACCTTGAGCTTAACTTCTCAGAGCTTCAGCTTACCCTATCTGACAATGGGGCTGCTTATACTTACTCTACCTATATCACATAATTTGGGGGATCAGAATAAGGCAATGTATTTTACAGCACTTTGAAAAGTAAGTACAACCACAAAATAAAAATAAGACCTGCCTGCTATCAACAGATGGATTTGTCTCTAGTGTGAGATTCCACTTTAGCTACCTCTCTCAGAATCCAGTTATGGGCTCTAGTTCTCCCCAGAAGTGTCTTTATTCTAGGATCCCAAAGTCAAGGGCTAAAGCCATCACATGCTTCCTTGTAGGGGATTTAAATGGTAGGGACTGCCAAAGGGACTTTCCATTCTACTTCCCACATGACTCACCTTTGCTCTCTTCCCAGGTCCTTTATGTCAGCCTATAAGAAACTGCCCTTCAGGATTGAAGCTGGGCCCCAGTATGACTCTCCTCTGTCCATGTGCCAAGTGACCCTGATCTCAACGTGGCAGCCAGGAACTCATTCTAAGCCCTAAGATCAGGTCTGCAACCTGAAACAATGCCATTATTAACAAATGGTACTAGTGATCTCCTCCTGGAATGGTGTCCCTCTGCAGTGGGAGGAAGATGGGGTGTCAGCAGCCCTTATTTACAGAGCAGCTTTAGCTCAGCCCCTCCAAATGTTTATAAATTTCATGATTCCTATTTCATAGGGGAAGGAAACTGAGAAACAGAGCAAAAATGCGATTTTCCCAGCTGTGAATTCTCCTACCATCTGCTGTTTCCCAGAATCTAAGGTAGTTTCAGCATTCCCCAAGAAATCACAGCTCCAATTCTGGGGATTTCACTGACGTCTAGATAAAAAGTTAGTTAAGCACAGCCCCAGGCTAGACAGGCAGCCCTCTGTTCATCACTACATATCAAAATAACTTCCAAGTGCTGCTGTTATGATCTCCCATAGCATCCACAGCCTTTTGCATGGCCATTACTTAGGTGGCAGAAGGACTCACTCTCCTCCCAAGACATCCCCATTTCCTTCTCGGGTTGTGCTAGAGGTGAGGAGCTTTTATGGTTAAGAAAGTTGAGCCCTTCACCTTTTACATGTCTGCGACCCATCCATCTCTTGTGGTCTGGCTTTAAGCCTGAATGGGTAAGACCAGGGAACACACCAAGGAGCTGCCAGCATGAAACTGGCCCTGACAGAATCAGCCCTCTTCTTAGCACAGCTTCGAGGGTTCCTTGATCCTCTTACTTACCAAGGATCTAATTATACATCTAAAGGCAAGGTTAGTAGAAGAGGGTAGAGCTTACATTTTTACCCTACCTGTGGCTCTATGGTGTCTAGAAAACTTCAGATCTTGGGTTTTCAGGTAACGAATTCCTCCACCAATTTCTGGATGGTGGGTTGTCACCCCAGGGCAGAGACCCCTGTTCCCATGTTCCTTCCAGGAAGGCTATGCCTCCCTTCCTGCATCCCCATTTGTGTTCTGAGGCCCATTTCAGGCATCTCCCCATCCTATTCCCTGGCTCACACTCCATCTCAGCAGCCAGAACCTCTCAGTCCTGAGTTATTTACCTGCCGAGACAGTAAGAGCTTCGTAATTAGCTGAGCAACAGCATGGAGGCTTTTATGAGCAGCCACACCCCCCACCACACTCTGGGGTCTGTAATTGAAATGACCCACACCAGTGATTAGATTAGGGGGCTGAGCTGCTCAGCATGCTGCCCCCAGCCCCCTCCCTCATCCTGTCAGGGGGGTGATGTAGTTAAGTTTGTGCTTCATTTGGCAGAGGCCGTAAAGCAGGAATTACAGGGAGAGTTTCTGCAGGAGTGGAAAGGGACTGCTGGGCAATGGGCAGGCTCTGCGTCAGGCACCAGACTCCAGATCTGGAGGTAGGGGGAGCCCCCTGCTGCCCCTTCACCTTGGTCTCACTACCTCTCCCCTAGCCTAGTGCCAGGCTGCAAAGACCTGGAGCCCTCGTAGGCCTAATGGGATTATCATTTCTTCTCAGTGTCACTAGGGATCAGGTTGCAAGTGGACAGCCAGCTCTTGGTCAGACCCTGCTCTGGGTCACCCTGCCAATTCTCTCTAGAGAACTCCAAGCCAAGATCGTGGAAGCTGAGGTGCTGTTGACAGTTCTTTTTCTCCTCACCTCCCTGCTCAATCTTGGCTTTTCAGCTCTTCCCCATCCAAGCTCCCTTCTCCACCTCAATCCCATCCTCTTGCCGCCTCCTCCCACCACCCGATCCCCTGAGCACCAAGACTGAATTTGGTCAAGTTGCACAGTAGCTGAAGTTTGCCTAAATTTCCTCCTGTTCCCTCCTCTTTTCCGCCTGCATCTACGTAGGGACCTATGTCACCACACTACCCAAAGGACCCCTCACTGCTGTTCTCTTCCCAAGTCTACCTTCCCAACATTATGCACAAAACCAATCAAAATCTATCCACTTATGCTGATTTGTAGATAGTCGTTTAAAACTCAGCTGTTTTCAAGTACAAATTGGTGAGTGGGGTCTTGCCAAATTCCCAGCCGGGACACGTGAGTGCCCAGAGGGTCTCAGCAGTGTGCCAGGTGCACTCAAGGCCAAGAATGAACATGGCTCATCTAGGGTATTAGTTTCACTTCATATAGTGTTGTTAGGAAAATTATATACTTTTTTTTTTTAGACGAGGCAACCCTTGGTTGACCTCACAGATTGCAAGGACCCTGTCAGCTTACAATCCCTTATTTTGTTTATTTATATTTTTTTACACCTAAAGCATCTGGTCTTCCTCGGTGGTCTCCCATCCAAGTACTAACCAGGCCTGACCCTGCTTAGTTTCTGAGATCAACTGGGATCGGGCTTGTTCAGGGTAGCATGGCCATAGACTAAATTATGTACTTTCTTATGAAAACAAATATTGATATATTTTGGTAAAGAAGAGAAAATTAGAATTAAGATAAAACTTAAGACTTCATGGAAGCAGGGGATGGTACTCCTTTGGCTGTGCTCCTGCTTTAAAATATAGTGTATTCATAGAAAATCTGAGATATAGTAAAGCTAACAGATGAAGAGACAATTGCTACTGAAAAGAAAGTTTATTACTTATAGTTCCCAAGAAGAGGGGACATACCATACAAGAGAACACTGAAGTTGTTTGCGGGTAGAGCAGAAGAGAGAAAGAAGGATGAACTGTGGGCGAGAGTCGTCATTGTGTTTTCCCTGGAAGGGACAGACGAGGCAGTTTAAGTAGGTTTGGGATTGGCCAGTTTGAATAATTTCAGTGGGCTCTGGGGCATAGGACTGTCTCTAGTTGTCTGGTACCTGGTCTTGGGGTGATTAGGGTAGGTGGGTAGTGGCCTGGAGTATGAGAACCTAATAAAGCAGGTGGTTAGGAGCATAGGCTCTGGATTGGTTGGCTTGCATTTGAGAAGTAAGCTGATGGGTGAGTTGTCTGCTCTCTCTCATAGCTGGCTAGCCCTGGGAGGGGCAGTCCCTCCAGATTCAGCAAGGCCCCAGATGTCAAAGAATACAGAAAATAAAAGGCACGGTAAGGCAGCCCATCTGAGTATCCCAGCTGTATGCGATCACTTTTTTTTCTGGGTACTTCAGTGGAAACGGGCAAAGTAAGTCAATAAACTGATTCTAAATATAAGAATGTTGGGTCCAGTGTTAGAAGATGTGAATTTGAATTCAGCTCCACCACTCATGAGGTTTGTGACCTTGGCCGAGTTACTGAGTTGTCTTGGAACCTCAGTTTTTTCCCTCATCTGTAGATTCTGAGAAAGAGATATTTTGCCAAGGTGGTGGGTATGAGGACTGAGTGAGATACGATTTATGAAGTGCCCAGCACAGTGTCTTGCACTAGAGACATTCAGATTACAATCATTATTATTATTCAGCACCTTGCTGCAAGGCTATTCCAAAAGGCCAGAGAGATCATGTATGTGAAAAAGCTATGTCAGCACTGAAGATTTCCTACTCAAAGTCTGGTCCCTGAACCAGCAGCATCAGCACCACTTGGGAACTGGTTAGAAATGCAGAATCTTGGGCTTATCTGGACCTACTGAATTGGAATCAGAATTCTAACCAGCTCCCAGAGGGTTCATTTGTACATTACAGTTGGAGAAGCACAATCTAAAGAACAATGTAGGTAGAGGAGGACAGTGGGAGCTCTGGGAGGGTGCCGCATGGCAGGCCTGGGGGCTAAGGGTTCAGGGACAGTATAGAGTCACATAAGCTCGCCATTGCTATCCGGGCAGCTGGGCCCGCAGGGCACCTGCCAATCACTGCACTCCACTCAGTAATCTGCCCTCCCCACAATCAGAGCAGTCAAGCACTCTGTGCAGCTGGGCAGCTGAATTATAGGCTGTAGGCAGGTGGCGGAGATGGCTCTGTGTGTGCCGTCCAAAGAGAGAGGGAGTGAAGGGAAAGAAAGGCCCCTTCCACAACCCTCTTTCCCCTGACAGCAGACACCCTCTTCTCTGGAGAACCAGGCTGCCCCAATCAGCGATCACTTGTTCCCCTTTACCCCAGAGCCCACTCACTACACGGAGAAACCCCTGAGTCCTCCTGCCTGCTATGTCATGGCCTCAGTACCTCCAGGAACTTCAGTTTTGTGAATCCCTTCCTTTGTGTGAGAAGCTTCCTCTAACTGACTTGCCTCTGACAGATGCAGCCCCTTAGTTCACCCAAACCTTCTCTCCCCAGAGCTTAAGATTGAGAATATCAGGCAGAGGAAGACCCTGGAGGGACCACACCACAATCATCCTTCCTATGTCTCTGGCATCTAGTACCAGCCTGGCCCAGAGCATGGGCACAGAGGGCTCTGAATGAAGGAACATGCACCCCAGCTTCCCTGTAAGAAGGCCAGCCAAGCTGCATTGGGGGAATACCTTGCCACCACCTGATAACAAAGCACTGGGTATTGGGAGTGGGGAAAGAACCCCAGGTGACAGGATAGGCCATGCTGCTGTCACTACCACTCATTCCCCTGCTCCCCAGCGGGACCACTGCTGGCAGGAGGAGCCACTCAAAGCTGACATTCTGTCTCTCCATCAGGTCCCCAAGGCTGCCCAGTGGCCTGCTCTCCCCGCCACCTTGTCTCAGCCCCAGTCCCTGGGAGGAATGAAAGCTCTCTCCATCTCCCAGATCTACCCTTGCTGTTGAAATTTCAAACACCCATTAGGTTTTTATGGGTCCTGCTTCCAGGAATATAGGAGGTGGCTCTGGGGCTGCAGTCCAGGCCCTCAGGTCTCCCTACAGCCTGCTGATCCTTCTGGCCACTTGGCCCATCTCCCCCTGCCTTCTTGCCTCTCAGCCACCATGACACTCTCCCTGCAACCTGAACTTGACATTGAGGG
>NW_011888891.1:1816527-1822346 GCF_000151845.1 Pteropus vampyrus | reverse complement strand
GTGCCCAGCACTGAGGGAATTCTGTTTCAAGAAAGATAAAGGGGAGAGAGGCATTTAGGCCTAAATTCAAATCCTGTCTCCACCATTTAATGGCTTCATGACCCTGGACAAGTTAAATAATTCTCTGAGACACAGTTTACTCATTTGTAAAATAGGGATAATGCTGTCCAACACCTAGGATGAAGACTCTGTCAGTTTATAAAACATTTAATAGTTGCTCACAAATTTGGTCCCCTTCCCTTTCCTGAATCTTTCCAATCACTTCTGACTAGAGGACTCTGGGCGATTTACTGAATTTTCTTTATAATAAGAATCAGCAATAACAACAACAGTGACTATAATTTCCATTTACTGCACATTTACTCTGTGAAAGGCACAGCACTAAGAATCTTACTCATGTTGTCTACGGCCATGCCACCCTGAACATGCCCGATCTTGTCTGATCTCGGAAGCTAAGCAGGGTTGGGCCTGGTTCGTACTTGGATGGGAGACCACCTAGGAAGACCAGGTGCTGTAAGCGTTAAAAAAAAAAGAAAGAAAAAGAATCTTACTCATGTCATCTCATTAAATCCTCCCCAAAACTCTGTAGTAAGTGCCAGGTATCCATCCTGCCAAGTCCTAGAGAGGCCGACTGACTCATCCAAGGCCATGTGGCTAAAAAGCGGTAAAGCTGACATTAGACCCAGGTTAGTTAGGAAAGGCTAGGTTATGCTGTGGTGACACATGACCCCTAAATCTCAGTGGCTTATAGCAGCATTCTGCGTGTCTACCACAAGTCAGCTCCAGCTCTGGTCCATGTCCTCCCTCTAAGACCCAGGTGGATGAAACAGCCTGCGCCTTGGGACAGGGACTATGCAAGATAGAAGGAGACCTTGCAAGGGTCTTGCCCATCCTGGAAGACATACCAGTTTCTTCTGCTCACAATTCACTGTCCCATTGTCCTTTCATGCAACTCATCCAACCACCACAAAGTCAGGAAGTGCAATCCTTCCAAGTGCCCAGAAAAGGAGACAATTGGAATATTTGGAACACAGTACCAATGGTCACCATATTCATTCTCTAATCACCACACTTGACTGATTCCACAGTATCCTGAGCCTTAGTTTCCTCATCTGTAAGGAAAGAAGGGTAATTTTACCTTCCAGGATTGTTGTGCTGACCAAGTGACATAATATCCCAAAAGCCCAAGCCTGGGAACACTAAATCATAGTAATCTGTGTTTACATGTGAAGTTCAGAAATACCCAGGCTGGTCAGTTCAACTTTTGTTTGATGAAATGACAAATCAAGCTATAGAATTCAGAAGGTTCTCATGAAACGAGAGGACAGGCTTTGTAAAGTGCTACCGCTCTCTGTACTTATGAAATCACCTTCGGGTAAGCCAGAGGAGAAGGAAAGTTTCCAGAATGACAACCAGTGGCAATAGCAAATGAGCCAATATAATTATGTCAGCAAATGGGCAAAGTGCTGTACACTTTTGGAGAGCTCTTCATTTAGGACTAATTAAATACTTGGAAGCAGGAAGATTGAGAGTGTCCTCTCGGGGAAGCTACTTCAGGCCAGCAAGACACTTCAGGGCCTATTTACAACATTTGGAAAGTTCTAGAGGAGGAAGTGGGTGGCTCAACTCATAACCACACCTGAGGGGAACACAGTCCATCAGAGTAAAAACACTCGAGACATTGCACAATGCTCCCACCCCAGCCTTGGTCTCTGAGGGTCTGAGGTTGTGTGTGATGTGAAAAAACAGACCTGGGGTTTGTGCTGGTCATTGTGAAGGGGAAGCTGCCCTAGGAATGGCGTGTATTAGTTTCCTATGGCTGCTGTAACAAATTACCACAAACATAGTGACTTAAAACCACACAAATATATTCTCTTCCAGTTCTGGAGTTCAGAAGTCCAAAATCAGTTTCATTGGGTGGAAGTCAAGGTGTTGGTAGGACTGGTTTCTTCTGGAGGCTCTGAGAGGATAATCCATTTCCTTGCCTTTTTCAGCTTCTAGTGACCACCTGCATTCCACAGTTTGTGGCCCCTTCCTCCATCTTCATGGCTCACCACTCCAGTTTCTGCTTCTGTCATCACATGGCCTTTTCCTCTTCTGTTATCAAATTTCCTTCAGCTTCCCTTTTATAAGGGCGCTTGTGATTATATTTGGGACCAACTGGAATAATCCAGGATCATCTCCCCATCTCAAGATCCTTAATATAATCATATCTGCAAACTCCTTTTTGCCATGTGAGCTAACACTGACAGGTTCCAGGGATTAGGCCCTGAGTATCTTTGGGGCCATTATTCAGCCTACTACATGCAGCATCCAAGATGGGTTGGAAAGCAAAAGGGGCAACCATGAGCCAAGCTTCACTCCATAGATCTCCCACTGGAGTTTGGAGGAAGGGACACCCTCTAGGCCATAGCCATGGGTAAGACCCCTGTAGTGACCCAGGAGAGCCTGTGCACACACCTCTCCTTTCAGCCATGTAGCCAGTGCTTAATACATAGTGCTACAACGCAGCAAAGACATGTAATCAATCAATCCACCTTATCAACAAATGTATGTTTAGTACCTACCGGGAGATGATTCGGACCTGGGGCCCTGCTGGGTTCTCAGAGTGGGGAATTCATTCAACAGATATTCATTAAACCCCTACAGGGATCAGGAACTGTTCTAGGTACTTGGGATACATCAGTCAATAAAGCTTCAAAAGCTCCCTCCCTCGTGGAGCTAACATTCTGCTGGTGATGACAGAGAATAAAGAATCAACGTAAGTCAATCATGTAAAATGTTAGAAGGTGATGGAGCTATGGGGAAAAAAAAAGTAGGCAGGTTAAAAGGGTGGGCTGGGGTGGGGTGGGGCAGGTGAGGGGATTAAATGGAGTAGTCAGGGTAGCCCTCGCTGAGCAGGTGTGATTTAGGCAAAGATGTGAAGGAGGTAAGGGAGAGTTAGCTAAGTGGCCATGTCGGGAGAAAGAGCTAGAGCAAAGGACCTAAGGCAGAAGACGCCTGGTACGTATGAGGAACAAGAAGAAAGCTTGGAGTGGACAGAATGATGGGGAGGGTCATAGCAGGTGAGGACAGAGAGGGAACGGGGCCAGATGGGCTAGGAGAGCCTCTGCGGAGCTAACCAGGCCAAACCCAAAAGGAAGATAGAAGACAAAACAAGACGAGGTCTCTGAACACTCTAGTATGTATGGGACTCTGGGAAATCCTCTGAACTAGGAGCAAGTTCTGGGGTTAGGAACAGCGTGACCTTGCTGATGTCACTGATCCTTGCTGATATTCATTTTCCTCACTTATAAACTGAGAAGCTTGTGCCAGATTCTTTCCCTCATCCATTTAGCGGCCTCTGTGAAGTACCACAAGGCCCCAGGCACACAGCACAGCACTACAGGCTCTAAGGTGGGTCATGCACAGCCTCAGCCCTCCCTGTCCAGGGTCCTTCCTGCTCTAATACATTGTGCTGAAAGAACTGAAGGGCTTGGGCCTAAAGACAAGAAGGCATGATGGTAGAAAGACTTTAGATTTATACTGAATAGTCCCAAAGGATAGCACTGGATGGGTGGAAGTGTTAGAAAAACAGAGCTGGAGAATAATAATAGAAAGATTTCAGCAGAAAAGAAAAGGGGATGTCATGAGGGTCCCCTCATCATTGGAGGTCTGCAAGCTAAGACTGAAAGATCATTTTCTGGGGATGTCATACAGATTTGGGTGCTGCATGGAAGCTAGACTAGATGTTTTAAGGCCCGAGGGGTTTTTCTCTATCTCTAACTCCAGAGGTCAATGACGCAAAGGTAGGTTGTGTCTGCTGGCATGTGTTGAGGGCCTTGCTTTATTTATGCTGAGGAACAGATTGCTCTCCCATAAATGCCAAGGTGAATGAGACAGTGGCCCCTGAAGCAGGAGAGCCATGTGACCTCCTCAGTCAGCCCTGCATCTCCTCTGGGGGTGGTGTGGAAAGAGTGCTCCTTAGCTGAGTCCTCCTTGAGGCCTCACTGCCTCTCCCTGTCACAAGTGAGGCTGTGATTTCTCCCAAGTCTGCCTTCTTCCCATTGTCCCATCTCTATCTATTCACATGGGAGGACTAGAGGCTCTGTGTCCTCGAGTATTTCCTTTCTCCGGGTAAGGGACAGAGGCAGCTCAGGGGACCCAAATGTTCTTCATTCCAGGCCTCCTAGTGGCCAGCTGAGTCCCATTGTGTCCCTGCTCAAGAAAACAGTAGACCAGAGTCATGGCAGCAGTGAGACAAGGACAGTCTGCTCAGTACATCCCCAGGATCAGATCCAGCTCCAGAGCTGTTGGCATACTTCCTACCTCAGTTCACAGCCCCTGTGAGGAACCAGAAGAGTTCCAGAGCACAGGTGGATTTTGTTAGATACCCTTGCTTTTATTCCTTTAAGCTAGTGCCGTTCACCCAACAATATTTACTGAGCATCTACTATGTGACAGGCACTCTTCCAAACTCTGGGAATTCAACAATTAGCAAAACAGATAGAAACCTCTCCTCCTAAAGGATAGTCTCTTCAATAAATGGTATTTAGAAATCTGGATTCCCAAAACTGGGTCCCAATCTTACACTACTCACAAAAATTAACTGAAAATGGGTTAAGGACTTACACGTAAGACCTGAAACTATAAAACTAGGAGAGAACGTAGGGGGAAAGCTCCTTGACATATTTCCTAGCAATGATCTTTTGGCTATAACACCAACAGCACAAGCAACAAAAGCCAAAACTAGTGGGACTACATCAAAGTCAAAAGCTTTTGCACAGCAAAGAAAACCATCAACAAGATGAAAAGGCAAACTATAAAATAAGAGAAAATATTTGTGAATCATACATCTGATAAGGAGTTAAAATATAAAATATATCATGAACTCATACAAGTCAATAGCAAACCATAATAATCTGATTTTAAAATGGGCAAAGGACCTGAATAGACATTTTTCCAAAGAAAATATTCAAATGAACTGCAGGTACATGAAAATGTGTTTAACATCACTAATCATCAGAGAAAAGCAAATCTAAACCACAACAAAGTATCACCTCGGACCTGTTAGGATGGTTATTATAAAAATGACAAGAAATAAATATTGGTGAGAATGTGGAGAAAAGGGAACCCCTGTGCACCCGTGGTGGGAATACAAATTGGTACAGCCACTTTGGAAAACAGTATGGAGATTCCTCAAACAGTTAAAAATAGAACTACCTTATGGTCCAGCAATCCCACTTCTGAGTATATATCTGAAGGAAACAAAATCAGGATCTCAAAGAGATATCCACACTCCCATGTTCATTGCAGCATTATTGACATAGCCGAGATACGGAAACAATCTAAGTGTCAGTGGATGACTGGATAAAAGAAATGTGATACATCTATATCTATAGATATTTACTATTCATAAAAAAGGAAATCCTGACATTTGCAATATGATGAACCTGGAGAGCATTATGCTAAGTGAACTAAGCCAGAAAAAGACAAATTCTGTATGGCATCACTTATGTGTAGAAATTTTTTTAAAAAGTTGAATTCATAGAAGCAAAGAGTAGAATGAATGGTGGCTGCCAAGTGCTGGAGGAATGGGGAGATGTTGGTTAAGAAGTACAAATTTTTAGTTATAAGATGCATAAGTTGTAAGGACCCAACGAGCAGCATGGTGATTATAGTTAATACTGTACCTTATACCTGAAATTTGCTAAGAGAGTAGATCTTAAGGATTCTCACACACAGAAGAGATAACTATGTCAGGTGATAGATATGTTAATTCATTTGATTGTGATGATTCACTATACGCATACATTGTCATGTCACAATGTATGCGTATA
>NW_011888891.1:1812341-1815515 GCF_000151845.1 Pteropus vampyrus | reverse complement strand
ATACCAGATTAATAATTATTAAACTATATTATCCTCACAAAAAGTTCTGTAGAACTTTGGTAGACAGGTGAATTTAGTAGGCAGAGCAATTATTTCTTTAATTTCGTTTGATAGTTGATGAAACCGAAGCCTAGTTTCAGTGGTTTACCCACAGGTAGCTTATGATGGAACCAGGATTAGAACTGGCTTATATTCCATTCTTCTCACTGCTTCTTTTTAAAAACTAGTAAAAAGTAACTAAAGTAATTAAAAACTCATTAAAAAAAATCTAGGTAACAAATTTACATGATACAAAATTTAAAGGCAGAACAGAGTAGATAAGGAAAATTTAAAGGCAGAACAGAGTAGATAAGGAAAATGAATCTCTCTCTCCACTATGTCCCCTGATCTACATCCCGCCTCCTAGAGGCAACAACCATTAAGTTTGTTGTTCCTTCGTCTTCACTTCTTACCCCAGTGGAAAAGGTAGAAGACAGAATCAGATCTTCATGGGTGCTGCCTTAGCTTGGCTTGGGGTTTTGAACCACGCTTGCTCACCTATTAGCTACGTGACCTTGGGCAAGTCACTAAACATCTCAGCATCGTAATTCTTCATCTATAAAATGAGGATAATGTCACCTACCTCAGAGTGTTCTAGCGAGTTTCAACGTGAAAGAGACAACATGCATGAAAGTTCAATATAACCCACAAACTGCAATACAAAAGTTAGTAAATGTTATTATGCTTTGTCTCTGCTTTCTTCTCTCTGGAAGAGCCTAGGAACAACAACTATGTCCTCACTGCCTCTCAGAGATAGTGGAGAGGATAGATGGGGGGTGGGAGCCATTTCCACAGGATAAAAGGAAATGATTCAAATTGTACCAAGTGCACTTAAAGTTAGATATCAGAAGAAACTTTGTTTTGAAATCCCAAAGGGACTCGTGGGGTTTCTTTCTTTGAATATTTCTCAGAAAATACTAATAACAATATATTAAGACTCTAATATTCCCAGAAGAAAGAGGATGAATAGAAAGGCTTCTCCAGTCTTTTTCTCTCTGGAAATTAGAATTTAAGAAAGAGAGAAATTTAAGCCAAACCATCTTCTGTCCCTAGGTCCGGCTCTGGGGTGGCCAGATGGACTAATGGCCACTCACCAGGAATAAGATGGTCTCTCTGGTCCATTCCTTCCTGAATTTAATAAAACTCTTGAGTTAGGGAGAAATTTAAGCCAAATGACCTTCTGCCCTCAGGTCCAGCTTTGGGGTAACCAGATGAGTTAATGACCCTTCACCAGTCCCATTAAGGCCTGGCCTTTGCTACCAGCTTACTAATTCTAGATGCATTTCTCGGGGTGACATACCCTGGAAACCACCCTGGAGTTGGTTCTGTTGTTTGGGGCACAGAAAAAAAGTTTCCACCCTCGAGATGAAAAGACTAGAATTTGCTGGAGATTTGGAGAATGGGGGAGGGGGAAAGTATCATCTTATAGGAAGGAGACATACTTAAGACATTGGAATATCCATTTTTGAGAACCTGCAAAGACTAGAGTAAGACCTTCATCCCTCTGTGCCAGAAAGGAGGAGAAGGGGGAGGAGGAAAGACAGACCCTGCCTGCTCTGCTCGTTCTTCTACCTCTGACTCCCTCATGGCTTGTGTGAAGAATGAAAACAAGTCCCTGATTCTCCAAAGTTGACAACAGGAAGGTCTCTAGGCAGGAGGGGCAAGGAGACCAAGCAACACACCATGGTCCCTTGGGTTTCACGTAGCTGGGCTGCTCCTCTCTCTCACACCATTGCTGCTGCCACCACACTGGCCTACTCAGAAAGAAAGTGCCCTTCTCTTCCCTTAGTAGGGAGGATGAAGGTTGGAAAGTCCAATGTAAATGCATATTAAGGGACGAGACAGGGGATGTAAACAAAGGAATGTGCAACACTGAAACAGACTGTCTCAGATGGTACAGGATGCTCAGTTCCCCTAGACCTGTCACATCCTTCTCAGAGTCCTGAAATAGCTTCATGGAGTCTCACAGGATCAGCACAATTTCACAGGTCCCTTGCTTGGGTTTCTTCATTCCCACTCCTTGCCTGTCTACATGTGGAACGTAAGCACCCCCTTCCCAAAAACAAACTCTAAGTCATCTTGACCTTTTGGGATCAATATTGAGGGAAAAAGGCCTCACTATGCTGCTTACTTCACGATCTCATGCTGTCTGGTCAGAAGGCTAGAAAAGGCCTCTTCCCCAGGTGACAGGAGACAAGAAAAACCTCAACCTTATAAGGAAGTCCCACCCCATGCACCTAGAGCCAGAAGAATAATATTACACTCTTAAAGCTCTAGCATCACTTCCGTACCACGAGGAGGGGCTGCAGAGGCCACCAGTCTCAAATTCACTGTGGAACCCCATTTGTGGAAACTGGCTTTGCTGGCACCAGGATGGTAGAGTGTGGCAGGCTGAATCCACTTTGTACTGAGGAAAATAGTAAACTTAACGGTCCATTAAGTTACTATATATTCTTATTTATGACACTTCAATAAAAATATCTTTAATTAGAGCCAGCACAATGAGCCTGCCCTTTCGACAAGAGCAACCAAGGCAACAGCGAGGACCCCCATCTATTCCCAGGATTGGAGCCAGAGTCCAATCAGCCTGGGTCTAAATCCAAGAGAATGCTCTGGGGCTCAGCGTCATTAGGTGGTTAAGAGCCAGAATTTTAAGTCAAAGACCCAACACCACCACACCCTTCACTTATTAGCTATGTAATTCTGCACAGGTTGCTTAACTTCTCTGTGCCTCAATTTTCTCATATGCAATATGGGAACAATAATATCTTCTTCACAGGAAATAAAGATTAAACATGATAAAGAGCTTAGCGCAGTGCCTGGTATGTAGTATGTGCTTGATAAACAGTAGGTACTGTTGTGGGGAGTGGTGCAAAACCAGGCCATTCCAAGGACCAGAAAAAGGTTATGTAGGATATGATAGGACATCAAGGAAAAAAGGACAGGAGCAAAGAGATCTTCCTGTGTCTTTAAGGACATTGCTGCTTCTCTCTCCTCCCTATGGAAGCCATTGCTGTCTCTTTGGTGGGGCAATAGGAAACTGAGTCAGCCATTTTCTCCCACCCTCTCCATGCCAAGATGTGTTAGGTCCATGGAACTGGGTGGGAAGGGAAGGCTGCACCTGTCTGTCCTTCC
>NW_011888891.1:1765918-1812291 GCF_000151845.1 Pteropus vampyrus | reverse complement strand
GAACAATAATATCTTCTTCACAGGAAATAAAGATTAAACATGATAAAGAGCTTAGCGCAGTGCCTGGTATGTAGTATGTGCTTGATAAACAGTAGGTACTGTTGTGGGGAGTGGTGCAAAACCAGGCCATTCCAAGGACCAGAAAAAGGTTATGTAGGATATGATAGGACATCAAGGAAAAAAGGACAGGAGCAAAGAGATCTTCCTGTGTCTTTAAGGACATTGCTGCTTCTCTCTCCTCCCTATGGAAGCCATTGCTGTCTCTTTGGTGGGGCAATAGGAAACTGAGTCAGCCATTTTCTCCCACCCTCTCCATGCCAAGATGTGTTAGGTCCATGGAACTGGGTGGGAAGGGAAGGCTGCACCTGTCTGTCCTTCCTGTGCCATCCCCAGAGCGGAGAGAGAGACAGGTCCCATGGGACTCTGAGGAAGTGCCAAGGCTGGGGTATCCAAACCGTGGGGCTTCGTGGAATACTCTCCTCAAGGTGATGGGGGAGGATAAAGGTTTATCTCCATTTAGCACTGTGAGGATAAACCTGAAACTTCCCCAGCTCTTCCCTAACGGGTAGGACCCTAGTGGGGCCAGATGTTACTTCAGATTGCAGAGTTTTTGTAAGTTTATAGGTTTTAAAAGGTCAGGCTCTTTGGTGGTAAAAGTTTTATAGACCAGTAAAAATTTACTGCAGAAAATGGGAAACACAGCTGTAATGGAAAAGGCTGGAGTCAGGATTCCGGAGGATCTCGGCTCCGTCCACAACTACATGTGGGAGTTGAGGCATGTCACGAAGGCTCTGTGTTTTAACCTGGAAAATAGGAACAAGAAAAGTGATAGGATGGATAAGTGGAAAGCTACAGACACATGTGAGAGTACAGTCCTTCTCTCTGGGGTGCTGGGAGCAACTAGACACAAGGAGAGGCCCAGGCCGGCCCGTCCTGCAGTCTTGAGCTTTTATTACCCCTGCTGGATCGCTGCCATCTTCGTGTCCGCCTCCATTCCCTGGGAGGAGCCTGACCGTCTGCAGCCAGAGCTCAGGAATCAAATTAGCCCGGCTTCTACTTTTGCCTGATCCCCACCGGCCAAGGAGAGTTCATCAAGGCCTTGAACTAATTCTTATCTTGTTTGAAAGGGGCAAAAGTGACTCCACAGTTTCATCGGAGGCAATTTACACCCCGCCACTGGCCACAGCTCCAACTCTCCCCTGTCTATTGTGCCATCAAATCCATTAATAGGAAATTTCTTCAGGGGAAACTTGATTGCTACTCCATCAGAGAGGCGCACAGGCAATACGTCTCCATCTAAGGCCATGGCCTGCCCAGCTCGCTCTAATCCTGTTACCTAAGAAGCTAATTCTCTAATGTGCACACTGTGCCAAAGACATCCTCTTCCTTCCCTAACACAATTGGGCAGCCCCAGAGGGTGCCAGGAGCTCAGTGCAGAAATGAAACGTTGGGGCTCGTGGGAGAGGGGGTCCGGATTTTCTCACTGCCCCCTGATGGGTCTTAGCACAGACCCATGGCTGGCCCTGCACTGTGCAGTACAGAGAGCCCGCTTTCCAGAGTCCCATGGTGGGGAAGGGTGAGCCACGTTCAGCCCCTCCTACTGCTTTTGCCTGCTCCTTCCTCCTCCTTTTTCTTCTCTTCTTTCTTCCCTACATTTCCAGTTTTTTTCTCCCCTCTCTCCTTTTCCCTCCTATCTTTGTCTTACTCCTCAGTTTCCTACCCATTTTCCTTCTATTCCAATCTTCCTTTTTTCCTTCCTTTTATTTGTCACTTCTCTCCCTTCTCCTCTCACAGATCCTCCCTTTCCTATAGTTTTACCTTCTGTTTTCTTCTTCTTCTTGCCTCTTTTCCTCCTGCCTTGGTACTGCCCCTTTTAGAACAAGTTCAGTGTCTGATGCCTCTTCCTACCCTTTGTCTCTACACAGCTCGGCTCTGTAGAAGGAATGGGCCCCAGGACAGACACACTGGCCTTGGCTTGGAGGTGTCCAAGAGGTGGGGTGTGCTTCATGAATATACCCAGGGATCACTACGGGGCAGTGGTTAGGGTGTGGTGGGGGGAGTAGTTAAGTGTCTATTTGTTCTTTGATGATAAAAAAAAACTGCAATGAAACCACAAGTGGGTTTGTTACTAGCAAAGGTCAAACCTTGGCTAATGGCCACACCAAGAGACTCCATCAATGAAAGGTGTAACTGCTATATGCAGATTTTATCATGCACATGAATAAAAGGAAAAATCCAAACAGAACCAAAAAGAGCTCCACCCTGACCAAGGTGGGGTTTTTAAAAAATTTAACTAAAATTCAGAAAATTCTTCCTTCCTACAGGGTCCTCAGAATATTCCACACTTAAATTCAACTGGAAAAGGGATCAAAAGAAACGAAAATGTGTTGTGGTTGAAGCTTGGTACGGGTGTGTCTTGCCTTCAGGACACTCGAGGTAGAAAAGTCCACCTACTGAAACGGTGAAGTGGGGGGTGGGATGTCCCCAACTATAAATCCACAGCAACTCTTTTCTCAGACAATTTGGCGGTGCACAGTTGGGTATATATGAGGGATAGATACTTGCCTATTTAACTTACAAAAAAAAAAGAAAGAAAGAAAAAAGAAAGAAACACTTCTTTCAAGAAAATCACGTTTAAAAGGAAGGTGTTGAGACTGCTCATGTAATGATATTAAGCAAAAAAGGGGAGCAGGATACAAATTTATATGTATAGTAGATCTACTTCTTTGTATAAATATCATAGAAGAAAATTATAGAAGAACATACACCAAAATATGAACAGTGGCTATATCTGAGCTATAAATAAGCCTATGGATGATTTTAATTTGTCTTCATTTTTTTCCCCTACAATGAGCATGTATTGCTATTAGTATAGTAAAATATATATATGTATGTATATAATTATAGTATATAAAAGAATTGTATAGTATATATATATATTACTCTTTAAATATGAATATTTAGATGAAGACAAAAGGACAGACATGTGGTGACCCCAAGTCCCCTTCTGTCTGCAGAGATGCCCAGTTACCTGATTAGTTAGGGGCACTGTGTTACCCTGTGAAGCAAGAAAATGGCCCTCCTGCTCCTGCCTCACCCCACCCAGCCTCAGTTCAATGCCAAAAAATATACTTGCCGTGGGACATAAATTAAGGCAGCTGCTCCCAGCAGACAGGCTGTACTCTTGCTCTACGGGCTCCTGCAGCCCCCTATCCCCAAGTTACTCCTTGGGGAACTTGGCCAAGCCACCTGGAAGAAGGAGTGGACTGAGCTCCAGCCACATGACATCAACAGGGCGGGCTCCCCTCTCAGTGGTTCCCTCTCCTTCCCTCCCACCCTGAAACCTGATTCAGCTGAGGATTGATTGCAGAAAAAACTTGGCAGCTTCCCAGCCCGGGTGGCCCAAGCAGTATAAGGATACAGCCTCAGAAGGTACTGGGGAGCAGTCTGGAGAGGCAGGCTGGCTGGCACATGAGGCTGGCAGAGTGTGGACAGGCTGGCCCTTGGCGGGACTCACCCTGAACACCAGTCCTCTCTGAGGTACCCACGCCGTGGGAAGCTCACCATGCTGCTGTGGGTCCCACACGCACTGCTTGCCTTGCTTCTGCCCACGCTCCTGACACAGGGAGAAGGTAAGAGGACAGTGTGTAGGACTTGATTGGCCATCTATAGAGGGGAGGTAGGGGATGCTTGATTCCTCCAAGGGTTGAAGGAAGTTGGGTTTGGGAATGGAGACGGCTGCAGGAAAGTCAGGGATCTTACCACGTGTGAGCATGAGAGCACTCTGAGGCACTGTGGTCCAGCTAGAAAGTTGGGGAAGTTGAGCACAGGGTGAGAGCAGGACTTGCTGAGAGGAGAGCAGAGAAGCAGCCTGCTGTATCGGAAACGCATAGACAGATGGGCTCCTCTCCTCCTAGCCCTGCCCCTAAACTCATCAAAAAGGAAGGTGCAAGGGGTCGTTCAGCTCATTTGGTCCATCCCTTCTTGTTGTAAGTGGGAATGCTGGGGTCCAGAGACGGGGAGTAATTCACTCAAGGTCACACAGCTCATTAGCAGCAGAGTGGAGACCAGAACTAATGTAGTCATCTTTCCTCCGCTTCACTGGTTCCGTTGCACAGGTTCTCTGGGTTTCCTAAAGTTCCCTTCCAGGGTTAAACTCCAATAGCACCAAACTTCTCTCTGCAATCTTCATCCATCCTTTCTTGCCTCCTGTGGATACAGGGTGTTTTAGTCACAAAAGGATCCATTTCCTTTTGCTGCAGACAGTACTCATTCTCCATTTGGAAGGTTTTCTTCTTATCCACAGCTGAGTTGGAGCTGAGGCTGGGGTACAATTAAAATGGGCAGGGGGCTGGACAGATATGAAGGGCATATAGGAATGATGTTTTTCCTCTTCATGAGCTGTCATTGGGGAAACTCAGTGAGACAAGCAGACCCGGGGCCTCCTTGGCTGAAGAGAAGCTCTGTGCCTCCCAGAAATGGCCCTTTGCTTTGAAGCCTATGGAGCCCAGTCTGGTTCTCTCCAAACTGGTCAGAGTCCCAAACAATAGGATTTGGGCTGTTGGCTGCTATAGTGAAGATACACAAGGCTCTGGGTTTGAATCTCAGTAGCTCCACTTGTGGAGTACAGTACTCATATTCATGAGCCTCGGGGACCCTGTAAAATAGCTATCATGTCTACGGCCATACCTGATCCCGTCTGATCTCGGAAGCTAAGCAGGATCGGGCCTGATTAGTACTTGGATGGGAGACCGCCTAGGAAGATCAGGTGCTGTAGGCATAAAAAATAAAAAATTAGGGATTGTAAGCTGACAAGGTCCTTGCGATCTGTGAGGTCAACCAAGGGTTGCCTCGCCTAAAAAAAAAAAGCACTATCATGACAGCCACACCAGTAGGCCATTATAAGATCAAAATGAGTAATATGTTAACCAATATCATTCCAAAGGAAACAATGACTACTCTCTTGTCACCCTTTCTGCTCTTCTCTGTCCTGAGAGAAGCTGGAAGTTTATCAGTGATAGGTGTGTGAGGGGCAGGAAGGAGATGCTATAGGACCAATTTGCTGTATAGATTGCACACATGATAGACAAGATGAGAGAAGAGGCAGTCCTTTTTGGAGAAATCCAGGCTTGCTGGCACCTGGTCTCACCCTGCCAGGCCCCTCAAGACCTTGCAGCCTATACTCTGGTCCTGTAGGGTGCTGCTCCCCCTTCTCCAACCTAAGCCTTTCACCTTCATATTTCTTGACACCTTTCAGGAAGTGCTTCTACTATTTCCCAGAGGGATATCTGAGGTGCACATGAAATCTCCATAGAATGGGGCTAAGGCCTAAGAGCTGGGTTTTCTTATCTCTTGTCCTTGCAGGCTTCCTGGGAACAATCTGGTTTCTCCTTGCTTCCTCCACACCTCGCCCCTGACCCTTTTCCTAACCGCATAAAATTTGCCCACATAACGACCCTATGAAGGAGACCAGGCAACCCACTGCCAGGAGTTTACGTGCATGTGGAGGATGGGGGAGGGGAGCTACTTGGGTGGATTTTGGTGGAGCGGGAGGAGATATCAGTTTTTGCTGGATGTCTATCCTTCCTTCTTTGTCAGTTACAGGCTGGAGTCAAGGAAACAATGAGGAGCCGTGTGGATGCTGAGGTCTGACCTTGGCTGAGGCAAACCCTCATGCAGATCGCTGGGCTTAGAAATTGTGCACTTAGGGCTACTTTTTTTGCACCGCTCTCGCCTTCCAGTATCACACTCCCAGGGCCAAATCTTCGTTGACTCCCCAGAGCCCCTCAGCCAGGGCCCCTCAGGCTGACCTCCTCTGGGCAGGCATCAACTCTCAACCTTTCTCAGCCCTTGGCCTGCTTCAGAACTCACCCGTCTTGCATCACCTTTTCTTACAATACAGCTTCTTCTCTCATATAAATGAATGTGTAGGTTACCCTTATGAGATTATATCTTTGAATTTTGGTCAGACTCTCTGATGACAAAATGCTCTGGGGACAGAAATTTCAATCTGTGGTGGTAACTGGGAATTTTGTGAGGTGGGAATAATGAAGACACTTTCCTTTTAATAGCTTTCAAACCAGGGCAAGAGAACCAGTAAAAGACCCAGTTTCTGACTGCCACTTTGAACTGTCCTCCTTCCCAGCCAGGCACAGGGGAGGTCTCCAGGCCCATAACCTCTCCGATCCTGCTCTGGGGAGGTTGTCGGATTATCTCCTGAGCAACTACAAGAAGGGCGTGCGACCCGTGTGGGACTGGAGGAAGCCAACCGCCGTATCCATTGACGTCATTGTCTATGCCATCCTCAGCGTGGTGAGCACTCAGCCCCAATCTGCTCCCAGCTCAGAGGTGGCAGATTGGGATGGGTGACCATGGGAAACCAAATTATCCTCTGGGCAGCATGGTGGGCATCCAAGTATCCACAGTACCTGTGGTCTGGCACCACAGCTCAGGACAAACTGTAGCACCCACCATGTGCACAAACCAGGAAACTGGTGTCACTTGTATGGCTACACCTGTACAACCAGTGGGTCTCCTACCACATATGGTTCTTCACACATTGTATTATGGTAACCATCTCCCTTTGTAAGCTGTTCTATTTCTCTATGTGCCCTGATGTCTTACACAGGTCCCTGGAACATGGTGGACGTTACTCAATGGTTGTTGAAAAATTAATCATAAATCCATTAATTAATTGATTCCTTCATCAATTACTGTAGTAGGGTAGGGTGCACCGCTTACAGAGGAGGTCAGACATTGTGTAAAGATAAATAAGAAGGCGATTGCAGAGATGCAGAGATGCAGAGATGCAGGGCTCCGGGTTGGGGTAGGGTGGATGAGAACTGACTTCATAGTCTCCACTACAGTCCCTGTGGCTGTTTCAGGAAAAGAAATTGGAAATTGGGTAGGAGGGAGGAAGAATGATGAATTTTTTACTCTACGTGGTTTTATACTTCTTGACTTTATACTAGGGCAATATATATATATATATACATAGAGAGAGAGAGAGAGAGAGAGACAGAGAGACAGAGAGAGAGAGACAGAGACAGAGAAAGAGAGAGAGAATATTGTTATATATGCCTTGTATTATCTAGCATTATGTTATGTATATCATAAATGTAAAATATATATAACATAATAGGTTATATATTATATATATGATATAATAGAAGATAATAGAGGGTATATACATAAAGTTTAAGAAGAAATCATTATATTTCTTTCTAAACGTGTCTTAGTGAAAGACCTACTTTTCCTGACTGACCCCTTCTCCCTGCTCCTTTTCTTCATTCTCACTTCCCAAAGGAATAAGGACACAAAGCAACAGCGTCTTTTGGGGTTGGTGTGTGCAGAGTGGACCCTTAGCCCACAGGGCCATCTATGCTGAGCTCCCTTTTCTTTCCTAGGACGAGAAGAATCAGGTGCTGACCACCTACATCTGGTACCGGCAGGTAAGCAGAGCAGCCCCCCAGCCCCACTTCCTAGGACAGGACTTGAGTTTCCAGGAGCAATTTCTCCACCTCGGGCACCAAGAACCTTAGACACTTTGATGAGAGAAGATGGAAGAGAGGTACATGGGCATACTCAGCCTGAGATCCAAGAGTCTGGACTCCTCCAGTGTGGACTCTTCGAACTCAGGACTGGGGATGGAAGGAACTTAAAGATCAGTGGAGAAATCCTCCGAACCCCCTCTGGGTTCTGAAGTTCTTCACGGCATCCCACACGAGTGCTTGCCCAGCTTCTCTTGATTGAACACCTCCAGTGACTGGGATCTCAGAAGGCAGTTACTGTACTTTCAAAGAACTCTAATTTCTAGAAAGTCTGTCCTTCTATTGAGCCAAACAGAGTGATTCCGTCCACTTAGTCCTCACAACCCTGGCCATTTCCCCACTCTTCCAGCTTCTGGTGGGCAATGGTCAGGCTCTGGTGTGTAGAAGTCTCCCAGGACCTAGCAGCATTTCTGGCTTGGAGCTGGTGGGGGGAGTGCAGACAAACAGTGGGGGCTGCTGTCCACCCGTGTGTCCTGCTTTGGCAGCCCCCGGGCTGTGGGGAACCCGTTAGAGCAGAGAGGAATCCAAAGTTGCTGAAATGAGGGGTGACAGGAGGATGGGGACAATTCACAGAGGCCAAGCTTGAGAGAGGCTCTGGGGGTACACCTAGCCTATATGGGTCTCTGTTAAATCTCCTCCTGCTCTTCGTGGGCACTCCACACCATCACCGCTCCTGGGGCAGGGAATGGTGTGAAGGAAGAGGGCAGAAAACTGATTTATGACACATTGCTCCCTTTCCACCTCAGAGAGACCCCTAAATACAGAACATGTTCTGCCTCAAGGGAAGGGTCCCAGGTCAAATAAGAATAGGCAGCCTGAATCTCCTTTCCTAGGACATCTGGCCTAAGTCCCACCTGTGGGCCTCCAAGGTCACCTGTCTGCCCCAGCAGTGAGAGGATGCAAATCTACTCCGTACTGGAGACTGTTCTAAGGGACCAGAACTGGAGATATAAACTAGGCTCAGGGTTCTGCCCACAGTGAGCTCATAGACTAGCGAAGGCCACAGACATGTGCCCAGACAATTAAATGCAGCAAAACACCCACTTCGATACAGGAAGAACAATATGTCAGCCATGAAAGCACAGAGAATGCACATAAAACCCAACCCGGAGAGTGGGGTTTCCAGAAGATCCCTGGAGAAAGAACATATAGGTGACTTGGTTAAGTCTGGAAGGATGAGTAAGACTCATCTCAATAAAGAAGACAAGGGTTGCAATATGGAAGAGGTAGCAAGGTATGCAGAGATACAGAGGTTTCAGCAGTGTTTAATTCCATGTTGCTGGAGTGTAGACTCTACAGAGAGGCATGGCTGAGGAAAAAAAGAGACTAGAAAAACAAGTGGAGACCAGGTTATACAGGCCTTTGTTGATTATGAGGTTTAAACGTTATCCTATTGCCAATGGGGCACCACTGAAGAATTTTAAGCAAGGGAGTGACATGATCAAATTTACATTTTATGTTTCTGTAATATTGGGATTATTCTTTATATTCTGTTTTATAACCTTTTCAATATGAGTACTTTTTGTTTGTTTGTTTGTTTTCCTAGTCATTTGGAAGATATAGTCTTATTTTAATCTAGTCTTGTTCGTTTTTAGTTCACATTATTTTGTCAGTGATAATAAATGAACTATAATCAATTAACTCCCCAAGCATAGCACCCAATATGCCAGGCCTCATAGACCCCTCCCACTGACCTATCATCATTTTCCCATGTTTTCAAATAAAATGTGAAATGTTAAAAAAAATACACTTTAGATCAATCATCCTGGCAGTATAGTGGAGAACGCATTGATCAAAACTTAACAGGAACTGTCTCTACCCTGCGAGGTGCATGTTATTATTTCCATTTATCTACCTGCAAACCAAGACTCAAGAAGCTATTTAAGATCCCTCAGTTGGTGGATAGGGGATTCAAAACAGCGAAAATGATTGGATGCCCCACCCCCCACCCCATCCCAAAAAGAGGCTGCATCTGTCTGTGACGTAGTCTCATGTAGGGAGTGAGTGAGTACAGAGGTATGGGGACTCTCAGGTTCTGCTGCATGGTTTGGGGGCCACCGGCACCCAGGTCCCCTAAGATGATGCCCGCCTGTCCCTGGGCACTGAGCAGTGAAGTCAGCCTGAGCTGTGGATGCCCCCGCAGAGATGGAGGGGGCTGCCTATGACCATTCCCCTCCTCCCCTAGTGGTGGATGGATGAGTTTCTTCAGTGGAACCCTGAAGACTTTGACAACATCACCAAGTTGTCCATCCTCAAGGACAGCATCTGGGTCCCAGACATTCTCATCAATGAGTTGTGAGTACTGGCATCAGGTGCAGGGGCGGAAAGGCGGGGGTGGGGGTGACCAAAGCACGGCTGTTGCATTTGAGATGTCCCACCCAGACTTGCAGAAGTTGACTTGGGCCCAAATTCCCCCCTTTTTTTTTTTTTCTTTTCTTCTTTTAAAACTCTTCTTTTTCTATGTGTGATGTTGAAACTACGCACTTCTCGGTCCAAGAGCCCCCTTCCTGGAAAAAAGAAGCCAGTGAGTGAATTCACACTGTTCTAATAGCCAAAGGCAGATTGCATTTTTAAAAGGACAGTCATATTACTGAAAGGAATGAAGCTAACGGTGGCCCCTGCTCCTGGCCACAGAGATTTGGAGCTGGGAGACGCCACACCTCTCAAGTCACACATGTGCCTGCCTAGCCACAAATCGAACCCTGAATCTGAAGTGGGTCCCAGCTGCCTTTATTCTCAGCAGCCAGACACTGTCTCTTTGGCCTCAGCCTTCTCCCCACCTTGCAGCTTCCTTCAGGCCTCACTGCCTGGGCTTCTGAGTGCAAGTGCAGGGAGGATGGCTGGGGAGACGACAGAAGCAGAAGCGGGTAGGGAGGGGACCAGTCACCCTCTTCCCAGAACCCACGGCATCGCCCAGCTCCAGGGGTTGCCATGCACACTGCTTTTCATGAGAAGCAGTTGACCTGGAGCCCCATGTCTTGCATAGCTCAGGCTGGAAGGATTTGAGGAAATTCCAGTTTCTAGATCTGCAGTTTAAGCAGTGAAACAGCTTCAGTCTTGAGTTCTCATATCTTAGGCTGATTCAGCAGAAGGCTGCAGTCTCAGGACCCCCGGCCCAGGCAACTCTGTGTCTCAGCGGTCACTTGAGAGAGCCTGGGGGCCAGGGATCTGCTGAGAAAGTAGGACGAAGTGTTTCCTGCTTTGCCTCAATTCTTCTCAATGATTTCTCTAGTTCCTTTCCCTCCAGAAATGATTAGTGTTATGCCACAGGACTTCTAGGAATGAGAAGCAAAGAGAAGCCCAAGTCAGGATGGAACCTAAGGTTCTGCTCTCCCACCCAGCCTGCCCGTTGCCAATAGACTGGTCGTCCTGGGAGCTGAGCTCTGCCCAGCCTGGTAGGTGGCAGTGTAGGCACATCTGGGCATGCTCCTTAGAGCCCGTGGCTTTGGGGTCCATGGATTCCTTGCTTGCCTTTTGTGGCTAGGTTGTCAGGGAAATAAAGGAGAAATGCCCTTTACTGCTTGGAAAGTAGCCTTGACAACGTCAGGTAAGGAAGCTTAAGAGAGATAAGATAAGGTTGGTAAAACCAAGACCAAATAAATCGCGCAGGTTGTCCTGCTGCCTAGACTCCCTCTGAATTTCTTTTCCTGCTGGGTTGCTCAGAGATCTTCAGATTCCTAGGGCTTGACCTGCTACTTGAGTCCCAAACTGACCCCTCTTTCCTGGCCAGTGTGGATGTGGGGAAGTCTCCAGATATGCCGTATGTGTATGTCCGGCATCACGGTGAGGTCCAGAACTACAAGCCTCTCCAGGTGGTGACCGCTTGCAGCCTCGACATCTACAACTTCCCCTTCGATGTGCAGAACTGCTCGCTGACCTTTACCAGCTGGCTGCACACCAGTGAGTAGGTGGGCTTCGGAGGCAAGGATGTGGGTTGGGGGGCCCAGGGACACCTGAGTGGGGAGCACGTCCTGGGATGCATTCTTCCTTATCCAACTTAATTACCACTTATTTTCTTAACGCCACTGAGCCCGTTCCCTTAACCTCCAAATGGGACTAACACGGTTGCCCTTGCACTTCCCTCAGTCGTCACGTGGCTTGAACGAGATGGTGTAAACTGATGCAAGACACTCAGTAAGGGCCAATTCTTTCCCAATATGTTTTTTAAAATTTTTTTTAAATTTATTTTTTTAGGCAAAGCAACCCTCGATTGACCTCACAGATCGCAAGGAACTTGTCAGCTTACAATCCCTTATTTTTTATTTTTTATGCCTACAGCGCCTGGTCTTCCTAGGTGGTCTCTCATCCAAGTACTAACCAGGCCCCACCCTGCTTAGCTTCTGAGATCAGACGGAATTGAGCTTGTTCGGGGTGGCATGGCCATAGACTAATTCTTTCCCGATATTGCTAACAGAATCTGTCACTCTGTCTCTCTAATCACCCGCTTCCCTCCACTGAAGCACCCTTCCCCCTAATTTAAGCTCCCTGATCTCATGTCCAGGTTTCTACAGTAGCCTCCTAGCTGGTCCCCGCCTCATTCTTATTCCCCTCCTATTCATGCTCCTCACAACAATCAGGGAAATCTTATTAAAATGCAAATCTGATCAAGTCACTGCATAAAACCCTCAATGGCTTCCCAGCACTTTTGAGACAGAATCGAATCCTTCTCCTGGCGGTAGGGCCCAGTAAAGTCTGGTCCTGCCCACAGCCCAGGTCATCAGCCTCATGCGGTGCATGGTACCCTGAGCTCTGCTCCACCCAGTTGCCTCCTTCTCAGGCCCCACAGCCGGTTCTTCCCCTTAGTCACATGCCGCTTCCTCTTCCAGGCCACCTTGCCCCGCTCCTGCCCGCAACGACACCTGGCTTGGCCGACTCCCCTGCTCACTTTTGAATCACAGCATCAGCGTCAGTTCCCTAGGGAAACTCCCTCCCAACCCCCAGACAGGAATCTCTGGTGCCCAAATTTATAGCCTCCTGTTTCTCTCCCCATTTCGATTGCATTTGGAAGTACTTGTTCAGTGTCTGCTTCTTTACCAGATATAAAATTAGAGGGCAGGGATGTGATTTCTGTCCCACCAATAGATGCCCAGCACTGTGCCTGGCACAGAGGAAGGTGCTGCCAAACTTATAGTGAGTGGATGAATGCCGGGTGCTCACTAAAGCCTAATGAGGTGAGCATCGCCCTATTGCAAAAAGGCATCCTCCACTTCTATTCTGATTTTATTGCATTCACTGCAAATTAGAAAGGTAATACATAACTTCCTTGAACAAAAACCAGAATTACAAAGTCTTTGACCTCTGACCTCTATCTTCAATCTCAAATTCTTCACTAACTCCCCACACAAAGACTTAACAACTTCCAGCAGTATAAACTTCATATAGTACACTCTTCCAGATCCTTCTCTACCCTTTGCATCTGTACACATACATATACATCTATGGAAAGTACATGGAAATTATTCTATAGGTTTTTTATATAAATTTATCATTTATGCTCCTGCTACTTGATTTCTTTTTCTTTCTTTCTTTTTTTTTTTACTCAATAACAGGTCTTGGACATTTTTCCAAGTTAGCACATATTTAGATCTTCCTCATAAATTCTGACTGCTGTGGAATATCTCATGGTTTGCAGGCATCGTAGTTTATTAAGCATTTTCCTGATTGATGGACATTTAGATCTTTCTCACTATTTTTCTGTGATGGATACTCCCGTCCTTTTGGCGCATATGTATATCTGTTTCTCTAGTAGAGACACAGAGAAGTTAACTGTTATTCTGTAAGTGGGGATTTTGCTTGTTTCCTAATTCACCTTCAAAGACAGACAGCTCCGTGAAGACAAAGGTGAAGAATATTGATCTTTGTTCAGTTTCTAAACAGGTAATTCTAACAGAGAATCCTAGAAAGATGTATGGAGAGAGAGAGAGAGAGAGAGTGAGCGGAGTGGGGGGGCGGGTTTTCTAACAACCGCTTTCTCCGGTTCTTTGCATTTTGCTGTGTGCTTTCATTCAAGACTCCACTTCCCTCACTACAGCTCCACTGTCTGGATGTGTCAGTTTGCACCATCACCTCATTTTATAGCTGAGGAAACTGAGGCTGGAGATTAAGAGCTGAGAGAGCTAAGTTGTGTGGGTGTGGCCACGCGCGCCTCACCGCCGCAAGGTCTGGCAAGGTCCTGGCACCAGACTCCAGAGCCGGCTTGTTTTCTTCTCTCTCAGTCCAGGACATCAACATCTCTCTGTGGCGCTCGCCGGAAAAGGTGAAGTTTGACAAGAGCGTCTTCATGAACCAGGGCGAGTGG
The DNA here is from genome assembly GCF_000151845.1 of Pteropus vampyrus. Taxonomy (NCBI): domain Eukaryota; kingdom Metazoa; phylum Chordata; class Mammalia; order Chiroptera; family Pteropodidae; genus Pteropus; species Pteropus vampyrus. The sequence continues at coordinate 1,798,443 of NW_011888891.1, read as the reverse complement.
GAGCTTCTGGGGGTGCTGACCCAGTTTCGAGAGTTCAGTATGGAAAGCAGCGACTGCTATGCAGAAATGAAGTTCTACGTGAGTGGGACAGGGAGCGGATGTGGGTAAAACGAATAGAACTACTAGGCCGTCACACCCAGGCAGACATAAGGAGGCATCTGGGGAAGAACCTCCATGCCCTTTGCCCAACTCCAGGGTCATGCTCATCCCCTGGAACTTCCACGAAGTAGATGTGGAAACAACTGCTGTCCCTCACTTAACCTGATCAGCCACAAGCTCGGATCCAGAGGTGGAACGAGGGGGTCTGTCCTTTTCCTTCTCTGGAAATTTTCCTTCTCTGGAGTGCTACAAATTGAAAGTTCCACAAAGCAAGGGGGTCATGGATGGGGTGGTGGTTTCTGGGTGCAGGACATGTCCGCCCCAGTCTTCCCGCTTAACACCTCTCGTGGTCCCAGGTGGTCATCCGCCGGAGGCCCCTATTCTATGTGGTCAGCCTGCTGCTGCCCAGTATCTTCCTCATGGTCATGGACATCGTGGGCTTCTACCTGCCCCCAGACAGTGGCGAGAGAGTCTCCTTTAAGATCACACTCCTCCTGGGCTACTCCGTCTTCCTGATCATTGTATCCGACACGCTGCCAGCCACTGCCATCGGCACTCCCCTCATTGGTAAGGCTCGCTCCTGGGGAAGAGCTCGGTGTGGCCTGGCTGAGGCCCCTTTCACCTCCCGTCTCTGTCATCCCTCCCTCCCTGCCTTGTGCTGGGTGTCTACAGGCGTCTACTTTGTTGTGTGCATGGCTCTGCTGGTGATAAGCTTGGCTGAGACCATCCTCATCGTGCGACTGGTACACAAGCAAGACCTGCAACAGCCCGTGCCTGCCTGGCTGCGGCGCCTCATTCTCGAGAGAGTCGCCCTGCTGCTTTGCCTAGGGGAGCAGTCAACTTCCCACAGGTGCCCAGCCACCTCCCAATCCACCAAGACCGATGACTGCTCAGGTAAGAGGGAGAGGGTCCCTGCATCTTGACGCAGGGGCGTGGTGGGGAGTCTCTGGGGGACGTGCGATGCCAGAGAGCCTTGGGTGCTATCCTGCACGTGGCGCCCCATGCCTGGCCCCACTGGGAGGGGGCAGACTTCAGCCCAAACTGTCAATCTTTCACATGCTCTCATCAGCTCAGGTGTGGACAGAGAGGGGGTAGGAGTCCCACAGGGGGAGCGTGTCAGGAACTGAGACCTCTGGGCTGAGAGTGGCCTCTCTTAAAGATGGAACTAAAACTGGGTCAGATGGATGCCCCTAAGGCAGTTAGTCATCTGACTCCTTGCCGAAGTTAGTACTGCAGCCAGGATTCCTAAAACTCTCTAATTCTAATCAGCTCAAAGACCAGGTCCCTTAGAATTTTAAATACCTATGAGCAGAGAAGAGAGACAGGGGGCAGAGGGACACTAAATGTGGAGCTCACGCCTCCTGAGGAGTTGTTACAGCCACGATTTGGTGGTGGGCGTGGTGGTTGGTTTGTTGGTTTATTTGCTGAGCACTTTGGGCCAGGCATGTGCAGAGCTTTTCCTGTGCATTGTCACAGGTAATCCTCATGACAACCCAAAGGATTCTCATTCTCATTGAAAAAAAAAAAGGTACAGAGGCCAAATAGCTTGCCCAAAATCACAGAGCCAGGAACTGGTGAAATTGTGATTTCACTCCAGGCCCATTTGACTCGGAGCTGGTGTTTTAAACCACTCCACCCCACTCCACTCCTTTTTGTCCTCCCTTTTGTCTAGGATCAGGCCTTTTACAGAAGATGTTTAGTTAACCTAAGACCATATGATCATGAGCTAATGAGCTAGGGCACCAGCCTATGGCTAATTTCACTGCTCGCCTGGTGAAGAAAGCCATATCTGAAGGTGTGTTTTCTGGTGCAGGAAGACTCGGAGTCACGGAGAGGAGGGCAGTGAGGCAATATGACATAGTGGAGAGAGCAGTGGATTTAAAGTCCAGGTACCTGGGCCTTGGTGGCCTCACTGTTAAATGACACACCAGCAGTATGACCACGGACTAGTCATTAAACCTCTGAGTTTTAGCACCTTCATGTAAAAAGTGTGGACAATAATCACCCCTACCCTGCTCTTTCATAAGGCTGTTGTGAGGCTCAAGTGAAATAATGGACATCGAATTGCTAGGGAAAGCCATGATTTTTTTAAAAAGTTCATGGGAGGGATAAACACCAAATTTGTGATCTTGGTGACCTGGGGAGGGGACCACGGATGTGACTAAGAAGGAGTATACGGGAATCTTTAATTATGTTGGCTTTCCTTATTTGCTTAAGTTGGAGGGTAGGTTTGCAAATATGTAAGTTATTCCGGATACTCTTTATGTCTGAAATCGTTATAACGAAAATTTCTGCAGGCCAAAGAAACATAAAGGGCAGTGTTCAGGCCCTTTGGCTGGGGCTTCCTCCCTTGCCAATGCTCTGCCCTTCTTGCAGACATGGAAAACCACTGCAGCCATCTGGGAGCACGCGGGGACTTGGACAAGACCCCAAAGGGTAGAAGCGGCCCACCCCCACCACCTCGGGAGGCGTCCCTGGCGGTGCACGGGCTGCTGCAGGAGCTGGCCTCCATGAGGCACTTCCTGGAGAAACAGGAGGAGAGCAGAGAGGTGGCCCGGGACTGGCTGCGTGTGGGCACCGTGCTGGACGGGCTGCTGTTTCGCATCTACCTGCTGGCGGTGCTGGCCTACGGAGTCACTCTGGTCATGCTCTGGTCCATCTGGCAGTATTCCTAAGGGGCACAGCCCAGCAGGGGGCAGGCGCTGGTTAGGATGGGGATGGGGGAATTTCAGGGTCCAGGGCATGAGAGGGACATTCTCAAGACACATATACAGTTCATCCCTGTTTTGAATGCCAATTCATCTCTGCAGTACCAAAGCAGAGCCTTCACCCTTCCCCCCAAAACTTGGTGTTCAAGACACTTACATCCTCCCCCCACCCCACCTGCCCACTATGGCTTTAAAACACGTTGTGTTAGAGCAAGAGAAGCCCATGCATCCCCTAATTTCACTCTATATATCTATGCATCAAGCCTCTGTTTCCCCAGTGGCGCCTCCTTGAATAAGGCACTTTGGAATTCTGCTCACCTCCTTCAGCCTTGCTTTAGATTGAAGACAAATCAGCTCTCTGCTGCACGGGCCTGATAACTCTGCATTAGGTTTATCCAACACTATCCATCTTCGCCTCACCCATGACCACTTCCCTGAACTTCTCTGAATGATTCATCAGATGGTGGGGTGGGAAGGGTAATAAAATGCGATGAAGCCCTAAACTCTCTTCTTGACCATTTGTCAGCAGCTGGGCGGGTGGAAGAAGTTTAAATTTGGAGGAAGTATCTGTGGCTTGTTGTTTGGTGCTTCCTGCCCACAAGGAATTGGGCAGTGACCAAATGGTGGCTGTTATAAAGAAACACGAAGAGGTGGGATTTAAGGTGGGAGGGTCAGGACCATGAACACTTAGCAATGGAGAAGTGGGGAGTGGGTTGCTCAGTTCTGTGACCTCTAGAAAGATGACAGAAGGATCCACACAGTCCTGTTATCGTCTTCGGCTCAAGGTCTCTAGGTGAAGCTGGGAGCAAGCTCTCTCTCTGCAAAAGGAGCCTGGAATGGAGACAAGAACATCAGCACCACGGCCAGCACCAGCTGGTGTGGGGTTTGAAAGAGAACGCTAAGGCTCGAGTTTTTAATCTCCTTTGGGAACTCTCAGCACTGGCCCCTGGTACAGCCACAGCAAGCAGGACCATAAGGGAGGCAGAGTCGGGGACGTGGTCTTCGATCTTACCTCTCGTATCCTGGCCTCCTCTCCCAGACATCAGGGTTTAAGACATGTTGAGGAGCACCCCAGCTCTATTACTCCATCCACCTCACAAGCATCCAGAGGAAAGGAATGCAGAACCCACCAAAAGTAATGGTATTAGTGTCCTCTATGTTGGCCTGAAGCTTTCTCTGGTTCTCTCTTTCTCATTCTAGCCTTATCCCTCTCCCTGTCTTGGGCTGCCTCTCGCTCGGAGGAAGGCACGTGGACAGAGACTGGACACTGCCAGGCTGAAGGGAAAGGACCTAAAAGAAATGTCTGGAATGATTTGTTCCAGGCTGGCCAGTTATAGGGGATTCGGTGTGGAATATCTAAAGTAATACCTTTCCTTGACCCCAAACTCTGCATTCTAGTTCGTAGACAGTCTTGAAGGATAGAGGGCAGAACCTTGGGCCCTTGGGAGCTCCATGTCTGAAGGACCCTAGAGACTGAGGAAGGGACTTCTCTGGTTTAGCTTCTCTCAGCTTCTTCTCACCCCAGGTTCTCCAGCATGCAAGAAGAACTCATTAAACATTATCTAACCAGCTGCTGGTTCCTAAGGTAAACTGATGAGGTTTCATCTGCTACTTCTATCCCAGACATATGTACTTTTGATATTAGTTAAGGATTTTATATTTATCTTTGTTTTGTTGGTGGGTAGGTATCAGGGTCTCCCAGCAAAATGCAGGAGATCGCGGGGTTGCGGAGTGGCCCCCATTTGCAATTGTTGCTTCCTACTGAGTAGAGATTGTTCATCCTGACACTCTTAGGATGGGCCCTGCAGCTCACACTTTGGAATCTGGTCCTGGCATCAAAAGCTGTCCCACTCCACTTGACCTTGCTGGGCCAGTTATGCTACTCAGTGATTCTCATGTCTCAGACCAGAGAAAGAGGAAGTTGGACAGTCTGGCACTGTTGATGCACTACTGGTCAGTTAAGTGGGTGGCTATTGACAAAGTGTCCAACCAGAGAGCTAGTAAGACACTAATCAACCTATCGATTCCTCATCTCTCTCTCCCCACCCTTTCCCCACAATCAATGGGGCAACAGAGCCCAGCACTGAGGCTGCCAATTAACCACCTCGAGAATGAGCCGCCACGTGTAACATCTTCCGCTCCACTAGCCATGCCCAATCAGTTCATCGATCCCCGTCTAGGCCGTGCTGTCCAGGGATGGGAAACTGAGGCCAGGGCCAGAGAATCTCCGGTGTAGTAACTCCTGTCGTCAGTATTGACCTTGGTCATCTACCAAGGAGACCTTTACCCTGCCTGGGATATGAGAAGGCCCAGAACCTCCCTCCTGTCTGTTATATTTCCCCGAATCTGCTTCCTTTCCTCCTCCTGCCACTTTAGCTCATTTCCTCTCCTTCTGTCCTAAACAGAGAGAGGAAATCAGAAACCAACCATGTTTTTCTCAGCGGTTCTCAGAAGCTTGCCAGTTCTCTTTCTCATCTCTTTTCCTCTCTATTACCTACGAGTACTCCCACTTCTCACCTCCTTTTCCCATCCACCCTGCTTTCCAAAACCTGTCCCTTCCACTCAGCAGATCCCATAAAGGTCTCGAAAGTGCTCCAAGCTGCGGAGCCTGCTGCTGGCATCGCAAGAGACGGCCTTTCTACCGGACGGTGGCAACTCACACTCAGTGACCTCAGGGCCCACTGCGGGAGTGGACATTCTGTGGCTTTCCGGATGGTCCAGGGAGAGTAGCTGAGCCCAGTCAGGAGGTGGGCTTGGGGGAGATTTCCCTGAAAGGATAAGAGGGAGGACAAGTTGCCCGGTGGGGTGAAGGAAGGGGAGGGAGAGCATGAGAAGAGGTGTGGTTCAGCATTTCCCAGCCAGATTCTCCTCCCTCCCCCATTTCCCCCAGCCTCTGAATCAATACATTTTGAATCTAATCTAATAACAGAGATTTAACGAGGGGATAATGCGTGTGCAGCGGCCAGGCGCTTTGTCTCTTCTTTCATGCAGCAGCTGGGGCCCATTATCCCGGGACAATGCCCCATGCTAATCACTCCTCTCTCCTCCTGAGTGTTGGGGAGGGGCGGTGGGCCAGAGAGGGCAGCTCCTTCCCTGATTGGAGGAGAGTGGAGGGGTAGCATGGGGGGGAAGAAGTCGAGAAGGGTCTGGACAGGCCCCACGCAATTGTCTTGACCTGACACCAACTCATCGGCCTTCTCCCCAGGCAGAGTTGGGAGCCCCTAACAGTGCACACAAACAGCAGATAATTACCTATCAGCTGCAGCAGCAGTGGCTCAGAGTTGGGTGGGTTTTGTCGCCCTTTTTTTTCTTTCCTTTAACTTGGTCCTCTATAATTTAAGCTTTCCCATTAAGGCCCGTGATTGGCCAGCCATGACTGCCATGGTTAGAGAATTAAACCCTGATTTTAGAGACCAAGAATACCCCTTTCTGAAACAGAAGGCTGCTCCACATCCTCTTTCTCTTCTATCCGGGACTGACAAGAAAAAAAATTCTGAGATGTTCTAAATTAAAATTACAGCAGCCAGAGAGTGAGAGAGACAGAACAGTTAGCCCGTTACTAGCCTTGAGCCAGCTCTAACAAAAGACCGCTTGCACTCCTGAGAGCACGCTGGAACTTCAAACTAATGCCCTGGTGGCCATTTCCACGGTTATTCTAAAAAGAGAATAGCCGGGCACCTTGGAGCTCTAGGAGCCTCTGCTTCTGATTCACACGTGAGCTTTCCGGACTTGCCCACAACCTATCCAAGGACACAAACACCTCTTCCTCGGACTCTGAGCCTCCTCAAAACTGCCCACTTCAGCTTCTCCAGTCCCCTTAGCCTGTAGCTAACGTAAATCTTACATCTTTTTTTCCTCCTCCCCCATTGATGTATGAAATCACTTGCGAAACTCTGTGACAATGGACATGTCTTTCCTACCCAGCCGTGCTGCTGTGGTTCAGACTCCAGGCACCAAGACGGAGCTGGCTGGCTTTCTTTTTTTCTTCCTTCCTTCCTTCCTTCCTTCCTTCCTTCCTTCCTTCCTTCCTTCCTTCCTTCCTTCCTTCCTTCCTTTCTTTTTTCCCTGGTAATGGCCTAATAAACCTCTTCTTTTAAAAAGACTTTCAGCCATAGAAGTCACATTTTTTTGTTTAACAGACCTTATAAATAGGCTTGACCTACAGGAGGAGGCGTGGAGGTTAGACCATAGGAAGAACTTCCTGATAATCATGAATTAGGTTGGAAGTCTGAAGGGTCAGGCATGGAATCTCATTTCCTAGAAGCCTATGAAGCAAGGCTTTTGTCTAGGTTGGAAAGGGCAGACAGCCCAGGGAGGAGAGAAGCCCTGCCTCAGTTTCCACTATCAGACCCCATTTGGGAAGGAGCCCAGAACTATGACTCCTGAAGTCTGGCCACTCTCAATCCTTTTTGCAACACATTTATTGGGGACAATATAAGAGTAGGCTGTGCAAAATTTGAATTTTGGTCCCATCACGTAGTAGCTGTCATGCCTTGGACAAATACTAACTCTTCTGTGCCTTGATCCTCTCATCTGTCAAATGGGTATCATACCAGTTCCTGGCTCATGGGTGTTATGGAGCGTCATATTCCCAGTTGAGCCAAAAGCCAAGGGAAATCATAAGGCCAGAGTAGAGAGACGTACAGTGGCCTGTCAGTCCTTCCTCAGTCTGCTCATATCACATTCTGAATGGGGAGAGTAGAGGAAAGGCCTTTATCCTTCCTGTCCCCTTCTCAGAGATGGGCAGGACAAAGTGAGCTGGCTATTCAACATAAGACCAGTGTGTGTGTGTGTGTGGCGGGGGGTGGGGGCGTTGGGGGGAGGAGGTTAGTTTCTGTCCCCACCAGGCTGGATCCAGATCCTCTGTGTCCCATACCTTCGACTCTCTTTTTCTCCCATTGCTATCCCTCATCCCACCCCTGCGTGTTCCCAGTTCTTTCGCACAGAGTTCCTCCCTAAAACCACAAATTTGAGTCTCTGCTCTGGGAAAGTGTATAGATACGGTGCGAACTGGGTGGTCTATCCTTACCCTAGATGGGTCTCTCCTATTCAATTCCACCCCCTGTGTCTGGAAAGAGAACTAAACTCTTAGTGTCTTATCTTTGGTCGAGGGCGGCCACAACTCTGTCCTTCTAATCCATGTCCACAAGGTGGCAGCAAAGTCCAGAAGTTCTATGGAGGGGACCTTTATGAAATATTTTATTGCCCCCTTCGCTCTGCAAATGCCCCCATCCCTCTCTTGGGGGTCTCCAAAGACCCCTTCCTTCAAGGCCAGCTCTCTCCTTTTGGACAGCACTAAGGATCATGATCCAGAGTGCTTGGTGCCCTGTTCCCACACTCTGGGCAGAGCTGGCTCACCGCCCCCTCTCCCTATCACACAGCTGTGCCCACGCTGATCCCTGAGTAACAGCCCCTCTTGCTCATGCGCTCAGGCCTGAACCCCTCATCTAGCCAAACATTTAGTTGCTTTTCCATTTTCTGCTTATGCGATGAAGATATTAATGCCTGATGGTAAAGAAGCGGTTTTACCTACAACTCACACATATACGAGCCCATGAGGGATTCTCCGCCTTTCACTTCTGCCCATGTCTCTAGAGCCCCAACTCCAGATCACCCCACACTGCTCTGAGGAGGTTCTCAATGGTCCTGCGAAAAGGAGGTGAGAGTAAGGTGATACCCAGAGCAGGAGCTGAGGAGGGGGACAGTGGGCAGTCGTTAGAAAGGGATGGAGGGTCACTGGGAGATACTCATCCAAGGGCTTCAGGGTAAGGACTAAAGAGGTGAAATTGCTCTCAAATAGGGTTATTGACATGATTTCTTTACCTATTCCAGGGCAATGCCCATAACGTTGCTGATGCCACATGCTAGCTGTGCATATTAGTTTCTGGCTGCTGCTGTAACAAATTACAATTTAAAACACAGATTTATTATCTTGAAGTGCTGGAGATCGGAAGTCCAAAGCAGATCGGTGGGGTCTGTGTCGTTTCTGGAAGCTCTGGGAGAATCTGTTTCCTTGCCTTTTCCAGATTCTAGGGCTCCCTGTATTCCTTGGTCCGTGGCCCCTTCTCCCATCTCCAGAATCAGGAGTGTGTGATATCTTCAGATTTCTCTGCTTCATCACATCTCCTTCTCTGACTCTTCTACTTCCCTCTTTCTTTTATAAAGACCTTTTTGATTACAATGGGCTCACCTAGATCATCAGAATAATGTCCCCATCTCAAGATCCTTAAACTAGTTACATTTATAAAGTCCCTTTTACTTTGTAATGAAACATAATCTGGGGTTCCAGGATTAGGAAGTGGATATCTTTGAGGAGTCCATCATTCTGCCTACCACTCTGTGAGATTTGGGGCAAGTTGCTTAATTTCTCTGTGTCACAGTTTCCTCAACTATAAAATAGATACCTACTTTACAGGAATGGTATGAGGATTAAAAGAGGTAACGTAAGTAAAGGGTCTAGCACAAAGTAAATGCTTGATAACTTTTAACTAGGGTTTTATTATTGGTCCTATGTATAAATCTAGAGGTTTCCTGCCCAGGTTCATGCACAGAAAAATTGAGGTGTCCATCTCAGACCCATTTAATTAGTACTATATAAGAAATAATACTTTCTAATAGGCAGCATTCATTTGAGCAATAATGTTAGGGTGATGAATACTGAGCTACTTGATAACTTTAAGAGACAAGGATATGAAAGCAGAAGCCTAGAGGTAACGAGTCCAGGACCTCAGCCTGGCGAGAGATAGCCTGTCTCTCCCATCCCTCCCCCACACCCGGGGGGCTGCTTGTTTTCCTCAGGGAGAAGTGCTTGACAGTGGTAAGGCCTTCCTGAGGCAAGAGGTATTAACACGGAAGGGGATGCAGAATCTCTTCCCTCAGAAGCCCTCAACAGAGATACCTCCCCCTTCTCTAGATCCACCCATTTTGTCTGAGAAAGTAGTCCAGGCTGGCGGGTGGACAGGGTAACCTCTAGAGGACCTTCCCAGCGTAAGGTCCAGGAAATCCTGCTTTTCCATCGAGGTGACACTTAATCGTGGAGTAGGGCGCCAGCTCTATGCTCTATCTTTTTCTCTTGGCCGACATATCCATCCCCCTGCCTTCTCACCCAAGGACTCATTGTTCTGGTTCTTGCTAATGAAACTCCAGTCTACCTGCCATATGGGGTTGTCATTGGGCTTAAAATGCACACTAAGGGGTTCGTTCCTCAAAAGTCTTCTGAAGATGAGTAGTGCTCTTCCTACGACGTTAGCCTCATCCGGTGTGTGTGTCCTTTTAACACCCTCTCAATTTCTTTACTCCCACTACAATTGTTAATTCACTTCTTTATCGTCAGGTGATTTATTTAGCATTTGTTCTGGCTCTCAGCCTATAAGTTCCCAAAGGCAGGTATTTCTCATCTTATTCACCACTCACACAGTGCCTGACACCTAGTCCATGCTTTGCATTTAGTGAGCGACTCAGTGAATAAATGGGGTTGGGAAAAGTGGCATCTACCACATAGGGAAGAACCTATCTGAGACTCCTTCTCTAAGCTACTCTTCAGCTCTCACTGACACTGCCTGTTTCCATGGGGAGCAGGGAGTGAGGCATAAAAGAGAGACTGAGGGCCCTGGGTAATGTGGGGGTCAGCGCTTGTGGAAGCTGGGTGGAAATCTAGGGGGTCACTGTAGAAGCTGGGTGGGGAATCTGAGGGGGCCTTCAGGAGGCTGAATGGCCATTGAAGCCCCTGATGTCACTTCCTCAGTGAACCTTTTCTGAAACCCTTTAGGAGAATGAATCACTTTCCCCCAGAACTTCCACATTGTACCATAGCTGTTTGGGGGCTGAATCTGCCAAATTCGTGAGCTCCACAGCAGGGACTGACAGTTTCTTACTCAGCTCTGTGTCTCCAGGGCCAGACGCGAGCCTGGCATAGATGCGTCTGGCATAGGGCGAGGCTTGTTATTCGTGGAATGAAGGGGGTGGTGGTGTGGATTCTATGTGAGTCCCTTTCCGCTGGGACGATCATATGATTTATCATCCAGATCAGAGCATTTCTGTCCTGGGAATGAGGGCCACTATTAATAACTGCTCACAGACAACATGCTGTACCGTGGGGCTGTCCCAGGCAAGCAGGGTGTGTGTATGGCCACCTTACCTCTTCGGGGTTTCCCTGGCCCCTTCCATGGCTGAGTGCCTGCCCTTGCCAGTCAGGCCAAGAGTGCTTCTGCCCCCACAGACTCTAGAGTCAAGAGATCTCGGGCAGGGGGAGGGGCGGAGAGCCTCAGTGCTGCCCTTTGTCCACTGTAGGGTCATGGTTTTCCTCCTGAGCGTCACCTCAGAGGTCAGAAGGATTTCCTGTGGGGTCGCAGGTCAAAAGCCGCATGGCCTCAGCAGAACTACATGGAGTCCCAGCTCAGCCTCTGCCCTCCGGCCCCCAGGAAGAAGGATGAACTGATTCTGGAGCAGGAAGCAGCCCTGGGCGGGCTGAGGACCCCCACCCCAACCCTCAGGACAGGTCACTGGTGACCCCCTCCAGTGGGAGATGGTTGATGGGCAGAGTGCAGTGTGGAGGGGTCGCTGCTGGCAGAGGGCATGTGCCCCCATGGCATTGAAAGTTGGCTAAACTAGACTGGATTAACAAGAAATTCCTAGATAAGCCATTGCCTTTGCATTAATAATCCCTTTTGTGGAGGAGGAAACCCGTGCTTGCCCCTGCAGAGTAAAGAGAATGTGCAGTTGTGTTTCTAAGGGGGAAATGGATTTGGGTCTCTCCCCAGCTTCCTGACTGCTCCCTGGGGGTTCCTGGGAGTTTCAGAGTAGAACAGAAATCCTTAGGGCCAGACCATATCTAAGCAGCAGCCACCCTAAGGGGACTGATATCAGAGATGGTGGTAAATGGGGATGGGGCACGAGGTCCAACCTGAACTGTGGTGTATGATGGGATTTGGGATCTGCCTCGCCGTCCCCTGCAGGCCTCTGGACCCCGGGCTTAACAGAGCTGCTGCGTCAGGCTGCACAGGTTGTGCAGGGTGCAGCCTCCATGGGAACGGAGCCCCAGAGGTGTGCTGCTCAGGAAGCTCTGACCAAGAGCCTTTACACGTGTTAGTTCCTCAAGTTCCTAGTCAACCTCCAAGGTCCAGCTTAGTTTCCTCTCGTCTTAGAGTTCCTAATACATCCTTCTCTGTGCATCATACCCACACACACCTCTGTTCTACAGCTCACTGCACAGAACTGCGAGGATCAGTTTAACTGTCCGTCTTCTCCACTAATCTCAGCCTTCATCCTCTGCCCCGCCACCCTCCTCACTCTGTGCCTGGAACGTTGAGATGCTGAATAAACAATGCTGACTGAGTACTGGAGGTGGAGGGACCGGGGTGATCATCGTGCACTCTTTCATTGTAAAGAAGTTGCTGTGGCCCGGGGAGGGGAAATGACTTGTTCACAATCGCTCAGGGGCTTTGTAGCAGTGAATGGGAATATCTAGGTGGGCTTGGGCAGCGACCACCCCTCGGGGCTGGGGACAGGGCAGGCTCGTAGGAATAACAGTGGTCCCCATTTGAGAACACTTGGGAACTGAGGCCCAAACCCTCTTTCCTCCTATCTTCTTCTCTTCTCCCTTCTCTCACTTTCCATGTACATTTTTAAGGTTATTTTGACTCTCACTGCTGTAATAAGAACCCAGCAATTAACTATTATAAGGCTGTTTTACAATCATGTAGAAGCCCCTTTTATCCACTTTGCTTTAAATGGTTATATCTTTTATCCCTAGTTTTCAGGAATATAAAACTTTACAGCGTTTGCTGCAAACCTTCATACTTTACAGTTTATTGCTCCCTCTGCAGATATATCTTTCACATAAATAAGACTTTCATCTGTACAGTACTGGGCTTGGGCCACTGTGGCTCTCCGCGATTTCATCAGTGAAACTTGGCCTTGGACACAAGGCGATTGACACAGAGCCATTGGCCTTGTTGGCCAGCCTCGGTCCCTTGTCCTCTGATCAGGGCTAGACAGGCAGCCCTGCCACAAAGAAGGAGAAGGGAGATGTGATGGGGAATCCCAGAGGGGGTGGTCCCCACTCACCTTGTGCCTGGCCTGAGGTGGGGGCCCCTGCAGACACCAGCCAAGGGCGTCCTGGCTTCTCCATCCTTGGGCAGGGAAATCTTCCCTGAAAGTAGCTAAGGAGCAGCAGCAGTAAGCTCAGCCAGAGTTCCCTGAGGCGTTGCTGGAGCAGAGCACAAGCCAAGCTCCTGGGCAGCCGCCGCCCTGACCTTCCTGAGGCACTAGCCTGGGGGCCTCTCTGAGCAGAGGCTCCTTCCAGAGCAGCCATGGTAGCAAGGAGGACCACACAGGCAATTCTGTCCCCAAGTGAATTCTCCAAGTTTGAACTGATTTTCTGATTTTTTAATCTGGAGTGTTTGGATCAAATGCAAAAATAGATGGCACTCCAGTGGGTGGCCATGAGAATGCACCACCCCTGGACTGCCAACTACACTGAGGGTAATTGGTCAAGAGCTCCAGCTGCCGCTCTTGCCTATGGCAGCACTTATGCTGAGGCCATGCCTCCCATGGGCTGCTTGTGGCCAGTGGCTGAGTATGGCAGGGATGCTGAGAGAGGCCCACTTCTGGGAGACAGAGGACTCCTCTGGTGACCGACTGGCTGGAGGACTCCCCAGCAGCCTTGCCGAGCCTTTCTTACATTGCATGGCAGTCCAGGGAGATTCCACCCAACCTTCCTTCACTCTCTCCTTCACTGGAATCAGACTTGTAGAGCAATCTGATAGGTCTCCCCACACTGGATCCCTCTCCGTCTTTCCCTCACAGGGATTTCCCCTGATAAAATCCTTGCACATTTAATCCCATATTGGCATCTGATTCTCAGAGGGCAAGGAATAGCACATTTCTCATTTACATAAGGAGAGAGAGTTATACACACCAGTGTCCATAGAAGGAAATTCTGTGCCTACATGTTATTTACATAGATAGCTGGTAGAAAGACAGTAGACAGGTAGAATAGATGTGTATATGTTTACAGGCAACGCTAGAAGGAAATCTATATGTATCTCTCAGTATAACATTTTTAGGAGGGTATAAGTTGATCGCTAAAATGTACTTTTAAAAAAAGACTTTATTATCTTAGAGCAGTTTTAGATTCACAGCAAAATCAAATGGAAGGTACAGAGATTTCCCACACACCGCCTACCCACCTCCGACACACATAGCCTCTCCCATTATCAACATCCCCCACCAGAGTGTATATTTGCTGTAATCAATGAACCTATGTTGGCACATCATGATCACCCAAAGATTATAGTTTGCATTAAGGTTTACTTGGTGTTGTACATTCTCTGGGTTTGAACAAATGTATAACGACATGTCTCCATCATTACGGTGTCCTACAGAGTAGTTTCACTGTGCTAGAAATCCTCTGTGCTCCACCTATTCATCCCTTCCCCCACTCCCCGAAAGCCCTGGCAAACACTGATCTTTTTGCTGTCTCCATAGTTTTGCCTTTTCCAGAATATCATCTAGTTGGACTCATAAAGGAAAATATGCTTTTAAAATTGTACTCGTGCAACGCTTGTAATCAATTGCTAACTAGCTGATGATGTTATGTGTAGAGAGAGTAATAGATATGTAGCCATAGTAACAATTACCTTACATACATACACATTTTTATTTATACACAAGATCTCACTTAATTCTCACAATTCTATGAGAGGTGCAATCATTATCTCTATTTCACAGATGTAAAAATGGAGCCAAGAGAGATTTTCCAGTAGCAAGTGGCAGAAACTGGACTTAACTACATATGTACGTGAAGCTAGACCATAGATGTGCAGAAATAGAAGTAGATAGGAATCGATGGGTACATATACATATCTGAACATATGTGGAGACAGATGTGTGGCTCAGCAAATAGATGAGGATGTGCAAACCTTTCCTCCCCAGTCACAACCACTTGTCTGTAACTCAGGACTCAGGATGTGGCTATGTTTGAACTTGAGCTCAGAACACCGAGTTCTGTCTCAGTATATTTATTTCACTGCTCAGCAGTAATTCAAAACCCACTGCCTCTTGTTATCACCCACTTAGTTATCTGGATTCCAGGAAAACCAGTCCCAGCTCTAGAAACTAGCTATAGCACTCAGCATCAGTCTCAGACAATGATATATGTAACTCTGTATTTTGTATAACTGTAACCATGTCTCGTTTTCAAAATAAAAGTGCCCTTGCTAAGATCAATAAAGACCTCTTAGTTGTCCAATCCAATGGTTACATTTCAGTGCTCACCTTCCTGGCCTTCTTGGTGACGTTAATGGTGCTGACCACTCTTCCCTTGAATCTCTTCTCCACAGCTCCCTTGACATTGCTCCATTCTGATTTCCTTCTTGCCTATCTGGACATACTCCTTCTCAGCCTCTTCCGGGCTGTTCTTTGGCCACTCTGTAGCAGACACCACTGATTGCTGACCCAGCGGTTTTCTCCCCTTGCTCCTTTCTGATGGAATCCTGACTTTGCTTGGGTATCCTTCCTCCTCTGTGTGGCAGTGCACTTCCCAGGAGTTGGGCCCAGTCGTCTGAGATGAATCCTCATCAGTCTAAACCACTGGTTCTCAAAGTGCGGTGCCAGGACTAGCAGCACCAATCTTACCTGGGAATTCATCAAAAATTCAAATTCTCTGACCTCACTCCAGATCTACTGAACTGAAAGCTCTGGGCATGGAGCCCAGGAACCTGTGTTTCAACAAGCCCTTCAGCTGATCCTAATGCACGTTCAAATTTGAGAGCCACTGGTCCAAGCCAGTTGTGATGAGAGGTCTTGCGTCCCTTCCCTGTGGTAGGATTATGCATGCATATGTAAATAATAAAGTGTTTGCTAATGAGAAATGAGACGAAATCTGCTGGGTCTTGGCAAGTTCTCGTTGCTTCTAAAAGTGATACAAGAAAGAGGAGAACCCTCTTCATCTGATGGACACTGCTGTGCTCGATATGATGCATGGGGCTGCTGCAGCCAGATTTGACCATTGGGAGAGCAGCCTAAAGGCAAGCCAGCTTGTTGAGAATGGCAAAGCATAAAGATGGGAAGGGTCTGTATGGTTGCATTGTGTCCTCTAAAAAGATATGTTGAAGTCCTCACCCTAGCACCTCAGAATGTGACCTTGTTTGGAAATGGTGTCATTGCTGATGTAATTAGTTAAAATAAGGTCACATTGGAGTAGAATGAGCTCTAAATCTAATATGACTGGTGTCTTTATAAGAAGAGGAGGCACACAAAAAGAGGATGGCCATATAATGATGGAGGCAGACACCAGAGTCTCTCTTACAGGTTTTGAAGGGCACATAGCCCTGCTGACAACTTGATTTTGGACTTATAGCTTCCTGAACTGTAAGAAAATACATTTCTATTTTTTAAAACCAGTCGACGTGTGTGACTTTGTTATGGCAGCCCCAGAAAAGCAATACAGAATCCTTCTGACCTAGTCACCAATGCTGCAGTTACCCTACCTTGAGATCACTTGTTGCATGGAATAACAATTTTTCCTTTTTATTTAATCTAGTTGGGTAGGTTTGTTTTTTGTTTTTGTTTTTGTCTTTGTTTTTAGATTGCAATAGCTTCATAACTGACAACAATTAAGTCTTTACATCCTTCAGGGTCTCTCATTGTCCCTCTTTTCTTCTGAGTTCAAACTCCTTTCTGGGGAGATCTCATCCACTCTCACAGCTTCAAATATTACTCAGTGGGCTCCTAACTCTTAAATCTGAACTCCCAACCCACACTGCATTCCTAAGTTACACATCCGGTATCTATTTGACATCCCTTTTTGGAGATCACACTCAACAGGTCAAATTTCAATTCCCCATCAACCTCCTCCTTCAGGCTATACCTTCCCTGTTTTGGGTTTCAACGAATGTCACAACTATTGACTCAGATGCTCAGCTATGACCAGGGTGTCATTCTACCTTTTCTTCCTATTATCTCTAGTGTGTATCTTCTCTTTACCATTCCCATTTTCACTGAAAGAATGTAAGTCTTCATCATTTTTGCCTGGGCTATTATTGTAACTCTAGCCTTGAACAATTCTCCATATTTCTGATGATTTAAGATGCATCTTTTAGAGTTTGATAAAATTCAATGGTGGAGTCATTTGGGTATGCAGTTTTCTTTGTGGATAATTTTTTTTTTTTTTAATAATTACAGATCCAATTTTTTAAATAGATATAGGATTTTTCCAATTTCTTTTTGTGTTAATTTTGTAAGTTATATTGTCCTAGGAATTTGTCTATTTCATTTAAATTTTCCAATTTATTGGAATAAAGTTTTTTGTTATAACATCTTTGTATTAGTTTCCTAGAGCTGCTATAACAAAATCTCACAAACTGGGTGGCTTAACACAACAGAAATTTATTGTTTCACAGTTCTGGGGGGCTAGAGGTTGGAAATTAAGGTGTCTACAGGGTCATGTTCCTTTTGGGATCTGTAGGGAAGAACCCTTTCTTGCCTCTTTCTCGCTTCTGGTCATCAGTCTTTGGTGTTCCTTGGCTTGTAGCTACATTACTCTAATCTCCTTTTCTGTTGTCACGTGGCCTTCTCACCTGTGTCTGTGTCTTCTCTCCTTCTTATAAGGACACCAGTCATAACGGAGTAGGGCCCATCCTATTCCAGTAAGGCCTTATCCTAACTTGATCACATCTGCAAAGATCCTATTTCCAAATAAAGTCACGTTATGAGATACTGGGAGTTAGGTTTTCAATGTATCTTTTTTGGAGGACACAATTCAATCTATAATAATCTTATTGTTTGTTATTATCTTATTTTATTTTAATGAATTTATATAAAAATGGTAAAAGCCAAGAAAATCTTGTAAGAAGAATAACAAAATTGGAAGATTTACATTACTGGTTATCAAGACTTTTTATATAATTACAGTAATCAAGGTAGATTAGAATAGGGGAAAGCATAGATAAATATACCAATAAAACAAAACAGAAAGTCGAGAAATAAGCTCAAAAATATATGGATACTTATTTTATAACAAAGATGGCACTACCTAGCAATGGCAATATGATGGTCCTTTGAAACATTGGGTGTCCACAGGGGAAATAAAGAATCTTGACTCGTCCTTCACATTGATCACAAACATCCATTCTAGATGGATGGCAAATCTAAATGTGAAAGGCAGATCAATAAAGCTTTTAAAAGAAAACATAGAATATTTTCATGATCCTATAGTAGTCAATAATTTCTTTCCTAGTTTTTCTCTTCCGATAAATGGCACCACCACTCACACAATTGCTCACGTCAACTTTGATTTATGTATTTTCCCCCTGCCCTACACCTGATCATTCACCATGTTCTGTCTTCCACTTCTAAAATGCACATCGAACCCACCCACATTTTCGTCTTTTCACCACTAAGTTAAAGCCACCATCATCTTCCATCTGCGAAGCCTCCTGTTTTCACTTATTATTTTACTTTCCCGATTAAGATCCCTCATTGAATTCCCATGACATGCCAAAACCTTAGCTGCCTTAAACCCTTTGAACATACTGTCTTTCTATCTGAAATGCTCTTCCCTCAATTCTCCATATGGATGATCCATTCTCTGCTTTTCTCTCTCGGCTCCTGTCACCTCCTCCAAGAATCTTTCCCTGTAGATCTATTTACATTCTTCCCTCATCTCAGTTATTCCTTAACATATCGTGCTGTCTTTTCCTTTGTTGACTTACAACAATCTATGATTATCCTCTGTATTTTACTTTTACTCATTAATTAATTCAATAAATATTTATCGTGTCTCTTCTGTGCCAGGCAGTATGTTAGGTGCTAGGGATAAAACTAATCAAATGGACAAGGGCCCTGTCCTGAGGTAGCATACATTCAGTGGAAGATACAGCTATTAATCAAATAATCATGCGAATGACAATATAACCACAAACTCTAATAAGTGCTTAATGAAAAGCTGTTAGATAAAATACCTAACAATTACCGCTCCCTTTGCTCACTCCTTAAATTCTGGTACTCGCCTGGTTTCTGTCCTCAGTCTCCTCTTCCCCAGATGTCCCAGTTGGGCCGGAGCTGGAATTTATACAGCACACACAAAGAGTAAGGCAAATTTTGGAGAGTAATTCAGCACTACTGACTTAAATAACAATCCAGCAATTCTGCTCCTGAGATCCCAAAGCAGTTCTCACAGCAGCCCTGTCGGTTTCCCAAACAAAGAGAATCACTGTGGCGTTACCTGTGATGGGGTGACTCTGGGCAACCTGGGTGTCCCTCGTCAGGTGGGTGCCCCTCACCACGTGGGTACATTTATATATGCAGTGGTTGCACATCACAGAGTATTAGGCTTCCAGTAGAAGCAACAGATTTTATGTAAATATAAACAGTTCTTAGTGAAAAAAGGTAAGAAACAGAAGTAGAGCCACAGTAAAATGTCCTCTATATAAGCTAAAGATGCATGCACAAAACAAAACAAAATATACCTATTATAGGAATATATAAAATGAAAACACACAAATTAAACAAATAGAATGGCCGCTTAGAGGGACATAGGAAGGGACATAAAGTACAGGCAGGGGGACTATCTGTTTTGGTTTGCCCGTGGGAGGCCTGGTTTATACCTGTGGTCCAGGATAATTTTAAAGTACCTTTTTTCCCTCTCAAAAATATTCTTGCTTGTATGACAAATACAGTTGAATGTGCCAACCTCCGCACATTTAAAAATCCTCATATAAGTTTTGACTCCCTCAAAATTTAAGTCATCTATCAGTATTTATGGGGGATTGGTTCCAGAACCCCCTGCAGATACCAAAATCCCTTATATAAAATGGCATACATCAATGCATAGTGTATGGTCACTCTAGAACAGAAATAAGAAAAATAAATAAATAAGAGACCTTGCACAGATCATGAAGAGATGACACAGAATGAGGACTATGGTTATCTCAACCCTCTGCTCTTGAGATTCAAACCAAACTAAAACGACCACAACAAAGTTAATAAACAAAAAAAATCTAGACAAAACAAAAACACCCCCAAATCTGAACAATAGTCACATCTTTGAGTATCTAATTACATGTACTGACATGTAATTTAGTACGGGGACATGGGGACAGGGACTCTAAGCATCTACGTTTGGGTTCCAGGCACACGAAGGCATGGCAGGTGCACTGGAGGGCCGAGCAGGAGACTAGGGGCAGCTGGCAGAGGTCAAATTATAAAAACTTCTGGTCCTCTGGGAAGGAATTCACCACAAAGGGAGACATCCAGTAGATGAGTACATGTGCCAAAAGTGCCTGGTGATCAAAGGAGGACGGTGATCTAGCTGCTGGACTAGGTACATACTGCAGGGCAGCTGGTTTGGAGGGACCCTGGGAACCTAGCGGGTGGCAGGTATGCACCCTGGGAACGAGGGCTCTGAGAGTGGAGCTGCCACCTCACTGAAACAGCGGTATGGTCTGTGACCCCTTCACAGCCAGAGGGGATGGCATGCTCCGCTTCTGACCTCCTGGCAAGGCCGCCACATGCACGTGATTTCTTTAGCCTCCTGAACAGTCTCCCCACTGTACGAAGCCACCTGGACCTTCCACACTGCTTTTGGAGTGATTTTCCAAGAATGCAATCTGACTATGCCTTTTACATATTCAGCTTTCTTCAACGAGTTCCCATTGCCTTCGATAAAAGGAAAATTCTTTAGCACCTATACAAAACCTTTCAGGATTGGCCCCCTCCAAACTGTATACTTCTCCACACCCTTCTTCTCCCTCTCGGCCCACACACATCAACTTCTGCCTCACTGAACTACCAGCCACCCTTCAAAAGGGTCTTGCCTCCCCTTCCCTCTAGGTCTTTGCACAACCTGTGCCTCCTGCCTAGACTGCCTGTGCAGGACAGGCTCCACAGTTGGTCTAAAGGCTTGATGGCCTGACTCAGAGTCTACTGGGTACCTAACCCTTGTTCTAGTTCGACGCATGGAATTCAGGAATGTGCACAACCAGGCTATGCTGAAGAGTCTGAATCAGGTTTCGTTATGCCTCAGTGTACTACGTATGCACTGCGGCCAAAGTACTCTGAGATGGCCATGTACTTGGCCTAGGCGAGAGGTCTCTGGCAAGAATGCTGTGTAGGTTGTGTGCCAGATGCTCTTCCCTTGCATCTAGATATAGGTATGTGTTTACATGTGCGAAGGAAAGCAGGTACAC
Source organism: Pteropus vampyrus (assembly GCF_000151845.1). Classification (NCBI taxonomy): domain Eukaryota; kingdom Metazoa; phylum Chordata; class Mammalia; order Chiroptera; family Pteropodidae; genus Pteropus; species Pteropus vampyrus. The sequence goes on along the minus strand of NW_011888891.1, from coordinate 1,777,448 downwards.
TGGGAGCTAAGCTTCAGGGCCCTCATTTCCAATGCCCTGGAAAGATGGATGTTGGCTATATTTGCTAGCTTTTTAAAATGTTTACTTTGCACTCATTTCATTTTTCATTCTAAATAAATATTGACTTTGTACTTTGTATCTATTCATAATTTTATTATTTTTCTTAAAGAGGGCCTTTCCAAACTAAACTTCAATACTCACAAAACCTAGAAAGACTTCCTCGTCCAGAAGGAGACAGACTTTCAGAAAAATCTAATGTGACCCTCATTTATTCAGTTCTCACCTGCAGCTATGGGTCATTGTCCTGGGGAAGGTTGTTGGTGTCTCTGTCCTGTGTTCTGAGTTCCTTCCTACTCTGTAAATAAGGAACCTTTGTTTGATTTATCCAAGTAGGATCTGCACCTGGTCTTTCTCTCAGCCCAAGTCTAACATGGACACACAGTTGTCACCTACTTCTTCAACTGGCTAACTCCTACTCATCTTTCAGATTTCAGCTCGGGAGTCGCTGTCTCTTGGAAGCCTTCCTGGATGCTCTCAGTCCAGGCTTGGTACCCACACATAGCAGACCTTCAATAACTGTTGGTTGAATGAATGAATAAAGCTAGGCCATCAAATTAGTCCCCTCTGCTCCTAGAAAAAATACATCTTTTTTGGTTGGTTCCAGTAGAATCCTGAGTTCTATTTGAAACAAGCCCCTACTGCTGAGATTCCTGGGTTATTCCGCCCACAGGATCTCACATCTCCCACGCCTGATGCCTTCAGACAAAGGTGGGTCCTTTTGCTATTCTCTTGCTTGACCTAATTCATTCCAGTTCCTGCCCTTTGTATGCCGCCCACCATGGTAAGAGCCTTTGCTGACAATCCTTTGGTTCTCACAACATTTCCATAAGGTAGCTGTCTTAGGCTTTCCATAACAAAGTACCACAGACTCTGGGTGTCCTAAACGACAGAAATGTATTTTCTCACAGTTCTGGAGGCTGGAAGTCCATGATTTCGATGTTGACAGGGTCGAGTTCCTCTGAAGCCTCTCTCTTTGGCCTGCAGATGGCCATCTTCTCCTCCCTGTGCTTTCGCATGTTGTTCCCTCTATGCATGTCTGTGTCCCAGTCACCTCTCCTTATACGGACACCAGACATATTGGATTAGGGCCCATCTATATGGCCTCGCTTTACTGTAATGACGTCTTTAAAAGCCCTATCTCCAAATACAGCCATATTCTGTGGTAGTGGGGGATTAATACTTGAACATACAAAGTTTGGGAGACACAATTCAACTCACAACAGAGTTATCCTCATTTTGTATATAAGGAAACTGATAAATTACTTGCTGTCTTAGTCTGTTTGGGCTGCTATAACAAAACTACCATAGACAAGATGACCTAATAAACATTTATTCCTCACTCTTCTGGAGGCTGGGAAATCTAAAACCAAAGTGCTTGGTGAGGGCCCCACTTCCTGGCTTGTAGACAGCTGCCTTCTCTCTGTATCCTCACGTGGCCACGAGAGAGATCATATCTCTTCTTTTAAGGGCACTAATCCCACTCCTGAGGGCTCCACCCTCATGATCTAATTACCTCCCAAAGGACCCACCTCCTAATACCATCACGTTAGGAATTCAGCTTCAACACTTGAATCTGGGGAGGACACAGACATTCAGTCTATAGCACTTGCCCGTGGTCACTCAGGCAGCAGGTTGAGGAGCTAGGTCTTCTGAATCCAAATCCTACTGCTTTCTGCTACATTCTACAGTCTCCAGGGTCACAGACCCTCTCTCCTGGTCTTCTCTAAGAAGTCTATGTCCCCACTGTCATCTTCCTGCCATCTCATTTCCTGCAAAGTGATATATCTCTACATGTCATGTGAACACTGGTGACCATGACCACACAATTGGAGGCCATGGGATTAGGAGTTTGTAAAACAGCTGCAGTGGTAGGTGAGGGGTTGTGGGGGGTCGGGCTTCAGTATAAAGAGGAGGTCAAGGGTACACACACACTCTAGAGCCAAACCACCCAAGCTCAAATCCAGGTTCACTCGTTCTCTAGCTATGTGGTCTTGGCCAAGTTATTCAACTCCCCAGTACTTCAGTTTTCCTGTCTGCAAAACTGCAATAATAACAGTACTAAAGTCATTGTTACTGAGATGATGAAATCAATCAATATGTGAACAGTGGCCAGCTCTTAGTAGGCCCTGCATGAGTGACAACAATAATTATTATTACTACCACTTTTTAGGGGTGGGGTTTCCTCAGTCTCATGTTCTCACTGCTCAGTTGAGTTAAACTGCTCTGAGGCAGGAGTGGCGCTGAATTCCTGCTGGGGGCTCATAGGAGGGTAAAACAAGCAAAGCTACAGCCATGCCACCCTGAACAAGCCCGATCCCGTCTGATCTCGGAAGCTAAGCAGGGTCGGGTCTGGTTAGTACTTGGATGGGAGACCACCTAGGAAAACCAAGTGCTGTAGGCGTGAAAAATAAAAAAAATAAGGGATTGTAAACTGACAAGGTCCTTGCAATCTGTGAGGTCAATCACGGGTTACCTTGCCTTAAAAAAAGAAAAAAAAAAAACGGGCAAAGAAGGATGCGTGTTTGGAATATGCCCCTATCTCAGTGGCAATGATGCCTGCCTTTACCTCTGGGCTGTGAAGTTCAAGGAGAAACAAAATCCTTGGGATTTCAGGATAGCGGTGCCCTGGAAAGACCTCAGTGGCCACCCCTCTGCCTCCAGGAGGTCCTTTTGTATATCCTCGGCTAGTCTGAGGCCTGAAGAGCTGGGTGACAGCGTGTGGCTGCCAAGAAGTTTTATGGTGCTTCATGCTAGTTCTGGCTTCTATTTCGGGACCCACAAAGGTCAAAGTCAGTCCCTGCCTGCAGGAATGGCGAAATGTGTGCCGGGAGCAGCTGGGTTCCCCAGCCTCCTGGGTCCTACTAACCAGGAAGCACGAACCTCGAACCTATCAAGCACAGGAGTTGACATAAACATCGGCAGTGAGCCCCGCGGGACCTCTCCGTACAGAATCCCCAATGAGCCCCAAATGGAGAAAAATACAACTTCTCGCAGCTCATTCTACAGCTCGCCTACCTCCCCCTTCTCCTATTCCCTCAACCAATGAAGTAGCTTGATTAAAAATTAAATACAGTAGCAATTTAAAACTGCCCTGCAGTGGGGGCCCCCATGGGCTGAACCTTCCTGCCTGCTCAGGCTGCTGTTGATTCTGGCAGGGCTGAGCTCCTCACCAGGCCCTGATGCTGGCACGACAACTTGCCCATAAAACACCCTGTAAATAAAGTTCTAGGGGCCTCCGTCCCGGACCGTCTCCCATTGCGCTGGAGCCCAGAGCACTCAGTGCTTGCTTTTGCTTTAGCCCATTTCTCAGGGGCCCTGTAGATTTAAAGTGGCCCCAGCCCATCTACCCAACCCCCAGGTGGCAAGATTTCAGGGCGTTGATAGAGATCCTACCCAGGCACTCTGCAGAGGGGAGCCAAGGTAGATGGCAAAGGACTCTAGATTTGGGATCATAAGCCTTGGGTTTCAATCCCTGACTTGCCACTTCCTAGCCATGACTTCGAAAGTCAGCAGTCCTCAAAGTCTGGGCCCTGAGCAGCAGCATCCACATTACCTAGGAATTTGTGGATATGCTAGTTATCAGGCCCCATCACAGACCTGCAGAATCAGAAACTCAAGCAGAAGACCAGCAGTCTGTGTTTTACCAAGTCCCGTAGGTGATCCTGGTGCACGCTAAAGCTCCAACCACTGTCTGAAGTCAATTCCCTTGTCAGAGACTCACTGTCCTCATCTAGAAAATGGAGAGAAAACATCTGTTTTGCAGAGTGGTTGTATTAAATGAAATTACAGTATGTGCAAGTGCCTGGCACCACACCTTGTTCCACAGAAGGTGACCCACAAGTGCTGCTGCACTGAAGGGCTGAGGATCCAGGTAGACACGGCACGTGAGCCCTCACTCGCACTTCATGAAGGCGGGTGCCTCTCATTTGGCCCCAGCTGCAAGGGGTTCTGAAACCAGACTGCATCTCACAAAGCACCAGAGAGGCGGTAAAAAAACAAGCATATCCCACAGGGAATGGAAATACGGATCTTCCATTCTGGAGGCAGGCTCAGGCCTTCGGTCTTCACCTTTTGCCTCTGGACATGACTGTGTGTGAATAATACTAGGAGATAAGAATCCATTCTTCTCCAACATTCTCCATACCTCCTGAGCGGGAGTGTTCCCAACTCCTAAAAACAATCACGAAAGTAGCTACTATGTATTTTCTAGCTCATATCAGGCAGGCGCTGCAGCGATGTATATTATGTAGTACGTGTATCATCTATTTTCTTTTCACCATAGCAATAACAGCAGCGCTGTTTGTGTTCATCTTTGCTTTCATTAGTGAGAAAAACTGGGGCTGAGAAGGTCAAGTAACTTTCCCAGGGGCACACGGGAAGGAGCAGGTTCAGAGTGTGAACCTAGTTCTCTCTAGTTCCAATGCTCTTTCCACAGTATTATCCAGCTGTTAAGGTTTCCCCTCTATCTACCACTTGTTCATTCACCCAGTTAACATATATTTTTGAGCACCTATTATGTGTCAAGCAGTGTACTGAGCATTGTAGCTAAACTGAATTCTGTCTGTTTCTATATAAGCTGGATCTTATCTTTGCTATCGGGAAAAAGAGACAAGTTGATCAAAATGTGATTATTTGGGGCGTTGAGTCAAGTACAGAAACGTGAAAAATCTAAAAAAAAAAAAAGTTGTTTCAGGTCCTTAATTCTCTCGTTTGTTATTCCTACACATCTCTCCACCAGGCTGGGAAAAAGACCAGAATATCTATATACGGGGAACCATGCGAAGGTCTTCAAGGGCTGAGAGGGTATTGTATAGGGCACACGCGTAGTGTGTGGAGGTACGTGAGATATAACTTTTTATCTAAATATCCCTCAACTAATGAGTGTTCCCAGTCCCTTTCCTTCTCTAGTCCTGCGCACTCACACGCACACACACAAAATAAGGAAGAAAGAGAAAATAAAAAGGGAAGAACAAAAGTCTATCCTGACTAGACAATAGAATGGACTAGAATTCCAACAATGACACTCTCTATTGGCCTGGAATCATTGGTCCTTTGGTGCTGGGGACACGTGACTGCTGTCAGCTGCTAATCCAAGTTTTACATTCCCTTTTCTCTGGCACCACCCACTAAGGGCTGCAGTTGGCCTTCAAGAGACTCTAACGTCTTCCCAGTCACAAGGGGTAAAAATAAGGGCATCAAGACAGGACAAAATGGCAGATTTGTCCCCTTTGATGCAACAAAGAGCTGCAGAATGGGCCTTGTTAAAGAAAACTTTGAATGTGTCATTGTTATGGAAGCAAGCTGGCTGAGCCACGGGGCTATTTTATGAGCTTTTGGAGTTGGCCTAAGTGGGGGGTATTGTGAGCCCCAGATGAGTTTCTATTTCACACACCTGCTTTCTGCTGGGGCTGGCTTCCCTCTATGCCTGATGAGCCCAGGAGAGGAGAAACTAATGAGCCCTCCAGTAATTGACAGTCCACCATCCCTAGGCTGCCTGGCTCCCAAATTTTGGAGACAAGTTTGCTCAAGATCTCAGTGATGGGTAAAAAAGCCTCCTTTCCTTCCTACATGGCAGTAATAAACTTTCCCTAAGCCCCTAAATTATAAATTCAAAGGGAGCTGGATTGAGCCCCAGGCCTCCATGACTGTGCCTAAGAAAGGCATTTAAGGAGAAAGGCTCAGTGAAGGGTATTAATAGAGGAACCTCTCCCTGGAGGTTCCTGACATTAGAACCTGACATTAGAAAAAGCCCTTGGCCTTAAGCCTCTTGAAAATGTCTAATGCTATAAGCCGCAGATCCTGGACACTGTGCAAGCTTAGAATGGACAGAGGACTGGGGTTGGTTGTTTGCGACACTCATTGTAATGACTTTGGCTCTGTGCCTGGAGCATTAAATCCATTCATTTATTAAATAGCCACTTACGAAGCACTTACTCTATGACACCTAATATATGTGCCTAAAATTGTCTATGTCATCAGGCTCTGATGGGACAACTCCCTAAACTCTCTCTGGGAAGAGGGACTTGGGCACTTTGAGTAACCCCACTCTCGCTCTCCCGTTCTGTGGGTTTATGCTTCTCCCTCTCCAGAGCTCCCTAGGAAACTGGTGAGATTTGAATTGTTTGTAGTGTAGTTAGTGTTGCGTTGCGCCAATGTTAATGTACTGTCTTTGATAACTAGGCTGTGGGTATGTAAAATGTTAACGTTAGGAGAGAGCTGGGTGAGTGATATGTGGGAATTCTCTGTACTGTTTTTCTCGACTTTTCTGTAAGTCTAAAATTAGTTCAAAAAAAGAAGGAAGTCTCACTAGGAGTTTCAATGACCCCTGACTGCTTCTTTTCCATCTTTCGGTCTCATCATTCTCAATGTCCTTCTATAATCCTTCTAATGTCTCCTTGCCCCTCCTCTCTGTCCTCTTCCCTTTCTCAGTGTCTGTCTCCTTCCCACGAAAATCTGCTCTCCTCCCAAGTTTCTCCTCCCCATAGTGATTTGGTATTTATAATCAGTCACCAAATTCTGTTCATTAAATTTCTTTTATATCCATAAGCTCTTCCCTCTCCCCAGCACTACTTCTGAGATTTCTGGGTTACACCATCATTACCCCACCGCAGTCATCTGGGTTGCCCCCAAGCCACCTCACCAGACATCCATCTCCAGCTGGTTCATTTTCCACATGCAGCAACCGTCAGGTCTGGCCCCAGGTTAACGCCATCGCTGTGTCTGCATCACCTCCTGATAAAAGCCCAACCCGTCTTCGTCATGCTCTGGTGCCTGTTTCTTCAGTGTCAACTCCCTGCCAGTGGCATAACTAGTTTAACTGAGTCCCACAGCACAGTCTAAGAGGGGCTTCTTCACATAACAGAAGGAACAGTGCTTCTTTCTGCTAAAGGCAGTGAAGGTGGGTGTTTTCATGGAAAGTTGAGGTTCCTGGGCTGGGTGTGGAACAGAGAGCAGGGGAGAGCAGAGGGAGAAAAGAGAGGTTTCCATTTCAGTGTCAGCAGAGAAGCCTATGGAAGAAAGAAGAGAGGCATCTCAAGCCTTCTCAGTACCTGGTCTTTATGGGCTTAGTGTTGGCTACGCAGAGACAACAAGAGATCCCGGAGTAGTTTGTGTCTTCCTGCAGGGTGGGAAAATGGACTGGGGTCCACACAGAGACTGTGGCTCCATCCCGCCACACCTGTACCTTGTTCGTTTCAGCCTCCAGCTTCCAGCAATGCCACCTTTTCACCTGTCATTGGGATGAGCTCAATCAACCCTTTAGAAGCCCACAGACCCTGGGCAATGCTGCAGTCATATATTTGTAGTTTTGTAAACTACTTACCCACTCCTCAGTATATAATGTTTCAACAGTACCAAACACATCACAATGTTCTAGCCTTTGGGGGCAAGGGAGATAGAGCATGTATAAGTTTGTATCCATCAACCGTTGGTTAAGGAGTATACCTGCAGTGGGGTAGGAGTCAGGTTATACTTTCTTACCTCCAGCAAAGCAGGTTCCAGCAGCTTGAAGGCAGTCCTCCTAAAAAGAGACACAGAGGTTGGCTGTTGGGAGTGACCACACACCAGGAGGCTGTGAACACAAAAACGGCAAAGGAATCTGAGAGGATATTGGCGAAGCAGGGCGGCATCTGCTACAAGAGGGGTTTGTTGCAATTTTAGATGGGGGGGCGGCGGGCAGGGAAGGCCTCTCTGAGAAAATGACATTTGAATAACAACCTGCAGGAAGTGGGAGCAAGCTATGGAGATATCCCTAATGTACATTGCGGTGCCTGGCACATAGCAGATGCTCCATATTGTGTGCGGAATAGATGAAGGAAGGAATGAATGAATGATGGATGAACGAATAATGAATGATGCCCTTTCTGCCTTTTCACCTGCATGGGAAGGATTCCGGGCTCCTGGTCTTTACCCAGAGGTCCAGGTCTGACGTTGCAGAGGGCGGCTCATGCAATCAGCAGGTCTAGGTACAGGGCCTCTTTCAGCTTCTCTCCTGCTGACCACCCAGAGCCAGAAAAAAGAATTAGCATCCTTGTGAAGTAAACACTCCAAGTCTTGGAGAGTTGCAAACTCGCTGGGTGCATGTGGGCTGCCTCCGGAGCAACAAATGAGCCTGGGCAGATGGCGCGGAGATAAATGGCGCCATCTTTTTACTGTAGCAGTACAGCCGTAATTTTGCAGAGACATTTATTAGGTGGCGTCTCCCTTCTGCAGGATTGTGCTGTAGCTGGTGCACAGAGCCGCTGCCAGCAAGGTGGAATGTGAACCCTAGTGCTGATGGTATAATGGGTACCCACGTGTCTCTCATTCCTTTCTTACCATTCCCGCTTCTGACAATTTATAGGTTAGTTTGATGCTTGAAAAGCTCTATCTCTCTAGTAATATGTATTCTTTGTAAGTATTTCCTGCTGTGGCATATCCTAAGAGAACTCCATCAAATAATTATCTTCCTCTTTATTTATTCTCCTTCTTTTCACTTGATCTGCATCACCATAAAATATTCCATGGTCTCCTCTGAGTAGCAAGGCTTCTCTGTGATTGTAAAGTGTATTTATGTACAGTATTTATCCACACCAGGTAGCTCTTCATCTCAGCACTTGCTGGATTTACAGGGCTCTGAGCCTGCAGTGTGTTCCTACCACCTTCTGTTGCGACAGGGAGAGCTGGGGTCATTGAGGCCATTGGCTCGGCCGAAGGCGCCAGTGGCATGGAGAGGCCAGCTCGGGAGCCTATGTCTAGAAGTACCTCAACACTCCCTGACCATGACCTTTTTGCCTGGAATCTCCAGTGACCCCCCTTTGCCGTGAGGAGTCTTGTCCAACTTTGTCAAACTCTTCCCACTTATCAGAATCTGGAGGAAGCGAGGGCTCACTAGGAGGCCGCAGCACCTGAGTGTCTGGGCCCACGGCTGGGACTCAGCCACCTGCTTTCTTTGGAACCTCCAGGCCTTTCTTGTGCATGTCGCTTCTTCAATTTGACTGAAAGCTCCCTGTGGGCAGACACAACATCTTTTACCTTCCTTGGTTTTCCTAAAGCCTTTAGCACAGAGCTAGGGAGCAACTCACAATTAACAGTAAGTCCTTATGGCTTTGAGTCCCTTTCTAGGAAGCGTGCTCTCATAAGGCCCTTCCTTCCATGACCCCTATGCTCTCATTACCTTGCTTACTTAATAAATGGCTTTACCATTTTGTAAGAATCTCTCCAACTAGATGACAAGCTCCTGCAGCATCTTATACTCTCAGAACCAGACACCTCCCGAGGGGTCCCACCGTGCCCCTCATATCCAGTGTATGAACACGAATCCTGGATTTTCTTTTGCTCTTGATTTATCTTCCCACTGTCCAGTTTACACAACCTAGAGGAAGAAGAAGCAAAGTGTTCTAGAGCGAGTGCATACTTAGAGTGCATCTTGACACCTGGGCTCTAGGCAGTTTCAACACTACCCTTCAGAGACTCACAGACTTTTCTGGCCTTCATTTTTCTCATCTATAAAATACGGAAATACTTTTAAGATTACAATAGCCAAAGATCTAATGGTCATTCGGTCCAATCCCTCTGCCTCCAGATGTGTATCTGTCTACTCTAGAAAGGCTGACAGAGGTGGAAATTCAACCACCTTACCTGTGCCCTTGACCCAGGATTTAACCATCCTGGTGTTCAGAATGCCTTCCTTTGGCCTCCACAGTTTGCTTGCATTTTAAGCAGAATCTCCATGTTTTCTCAATTGCTTATCAGAGGGAGTGTAGGTATTTCTCATTTCACCATTTGGAGCTGAGTGGGGGAGGTTGGAGTGACGGTGAGGGCAGGGTGTGGCACTTCCTTGGGAACTAGTTCTCCATCTAAGTCAGTGTCAGGATCACCTGTGCAACTTTAAACACCTACTTGGGCTGGGAACACACCTTGGATCTGCTGGATAGAAGTATCTGGGCTTTGGGTCCCTCTGTGGTTTATAAAAGCTCCCCAGTCGATTCTGAAGTTCCATCAGGGTTAGAGAGGGTCTGCGGGGGCCCTGTGGCTCTTTCCCTAACCCCCATCCCAGTAGGCAGGTCTCGAAAATCCTCTGAGGTCTCAGCTTCTCCTATCACCAGGCTGTGGAACAGACTTATAGATGAGGCAGCTGAGTATCCACTTCAGGACCATGGCCATGGCTGAGTACCACAGACTTGTGACGAGCCCAGGGCAGCAGTGACAAACATGCACCAAGAGTGGGGCTGAATGTGAGGCTGGCGCCTTGCCTCTCTAGCAGACCTTGGTGATCTTATATCCTGTCAGCACCGCCTGGAGGAAGTATCATCCACATTGACAACCAAGCAGATTAGATTGACATGGGAGCTGAAGGGCTTCCTTTTGTGGTCACTGCGGGGTTTACTCTTCTAAAATCCATCTCATCCCGGCTCCTGACTGTGTGCAGGCTCCCTGCTAAGATCAGACAGGATTCCTGACCCCATGAAGCTTAATACCAAAGCAAGGCCTCATCCTCCAGCCCCTCACCAGCCTTAGACCCTGCTCTATGCACAGAACTTCCCAGTGCCTGGGCTCATGAGGCCTCGCTCTTATACACCCTCCTGCTGGGACTCCAGATCCCAGATGAGGCTGAATCGACCTTAGTCCATAGCAGGAAATGTGCTTTGTCCTGAGCTCTTTGGGAAGGAGCCATATGACCACACATGGTCACCCCTTAGGGTCTCACATCTTGGGCCAGACCCCTCTTCTATCCCTTCCTCTGCCTCCTACGTGGTCTCAATAAACTTTGAGATTCTTTGGTCCATATTTGGCTTTACCAGTACTCAGGCCTGAGCTTCTTCTGTAGTCTTCTTGACATACGGGAAGATTACTTATTTCAAATACCCACTCTCATGTCTCAGCCTGCTCCACTCACCCCTCTCTCAGTGCAGGAGAGTTTAGCACAGGGAGCACCTAATGAGGTTTCCCATCTCTTTCTGGAAAGGGCATTTCTGAGCTCCCCAAACCATAGCCTGGGGCATCACTGCGGGACGGGGCTGGCGGATGACTGGTGCTCTGGGAGGGCCACGGCCTCAGAGTGTTCTCTCCTCTCCCCACTGGATTGACCCATTCCAGAAGACTCTCTTCTACATAGCTGACCATTCTCCATCTTGGCCAGGCCTGGAGGTGAGCGAGGCCTGCCACAAGCTCCAAAAAGAGGGGAAGGGAAGAAATGCCTTTGCCCCGGTTCTTCTCCTTGTTTTGGTGTGCTCTTCTCACCCAGGAAACCTTCCAGACACCACGGAAAGTTCAGCAGCAGCTGTTCGGCATTTACATTTTACACAGTGCAAAATTTACACAATTGACTGCCACAATTTGATCTTCTCTAGTTAATAACCTTGACTTATGGAATATGGCAGCAATGACTCAGTTCCTTTTCCTGCCAAGCATTCCTGCTGCTGGGAGTGGTAGGTGAACACGGACTCCTCTCTCCAAGACCCTCTGTCTTCTTGTCCCACCGGGAAGGGAA